>NW_019154153.1:5730356-5750677 GCF_002288905.1 Enhydra lutris kenyoni
AATTTCTTTCATGAGTACTTTATAGTTTTCTGTGTATAGATTCTTAGCCTCTTTGGTTAGGTTTATTCCTAGGTATCTTATGGTTTGGGGTGCAATTGTAAATGGGATTGACTCCTTAATTTATCTTTCTTCTGTCTTGTTGTTGGCGTAGAGAAATGCAACTGATTTCTGTGCATTGATTTTATATCCTGACACTTTACTGAATTCCTGTACAAGTTCTAGCAGTTTTGGAGTGGAGTCTTTTGGGTTTTCCACATATAGTATCATATCATCTGCAAAGAGTGATAGTTTGACTTCTTCTTTGCCAATTTGGATGCCTTTAATTTCCTTTTGTTGTCTGATTGCTGAGGCTAGGACTTCTAGTACTATGTTGAATAGCAGTGGTGATAACGGGCATCCCTGCCATGTTCCTGACCTTAGCGGAAAAGCTTTCAGTTTTTCTCCATTGAGAATGATATTTGCGGTGGGTTTTTCATAGATGGCTTTGATAATATTGAGGTATGTGCCCTCTATCCCTACACTTTGAAGAGTTTTGATCAGGAAGGGAGCTGTACTTTGTCAAATGCTTTTTCAGCATCTATGGAGAGTATCATATGGTTCTTGTTCTTTCTTTTATTAATGTGTTGTATCACATTGATTGATTTGCGGATGTTGAACCAACCTTGCAGCCCTGGAATAAATCCCACTTGGTCGTGGTGAATAATCCTTTTAATGTACTGTTGAATCCTATTGGCTAGTATTTTGGCGAGAATTTTTGCATCTGTGTTCATCAAGGATATTGGTCTGTAGTTCTCTTTTTTGAGGGGATCCTTGTCTGGTTTTGGGATCAAGGTGATGCTGGCCTCATAAAGTGAGTTTGGAAGTTTTCCTCCCATTTCTATTTTCTGGAACAGTTTCAGGAGAATAGGAATTAGTTCTTCTTTAAATGTTTGGTAGAATTCCCCCGGGAAGCCGTCTGGCCCTGGGCTTTTGTTTGTTTGGAGATTTTTGATGACTGTTTCAATCTCCTTACTGGTTATGGGTCTGTTCAGGCTTTCTATTTCTTCCTGGTTCAGTTGTGGTAGTTTATATGTCTCTAGGAATGCATCCATTTCTTCCAGATTGTCAAATTTGTTGGCGTAGGGTTGCTCATAGTATGTTCTTATAATTGTCTGTATTTCTTTGGTGTTAGTTGTGATCTCTCCTCTTTCATTCATGATTTTATTTATTTGGGTCCTTTCTCTTTTCTTTTTGATAAGTCTGGCCAGGGGTTTATCGATCTTATTAATTCTTTCAAAGAACCACCTCCTAGTTTCGTTGATTTGTTCTATTGTTTTTTTGGTTTCTATTTCATTGATTTCTGCTCTAATCTTTATGATTTCTCTTCTCCTGCTGGGTTTAGGGTTTCTTTCTTGTTCCTTCTGCAGCTCCTTTAGGTGTAGGGTTAGGTTGTGTACCTGAGACCTTTCTTGTTTCTTGAGAAAGGCTTGTACCGCTATATATTTTCCTCTCAGGACTGCCTTTGTTGTGTCCCACAGATTTTGAACCGTTGTGTTTTCATTATCATTTGTTTCCATGAATTTTTTCAATTCTTCTTTAATTTCCTGGTTGACCCATTCATTCTTTAGAAGGATGCTGTTTAGTCTCCATGTATTTGGGTTCTTTCCAAATTTCCTCTTGTGATTGAGTTCTAGCTTCAGACCATTGTGGTCTGAAAATATGCAGGGAATGATCCCAATCTTTTGATACCAGTTGAGACCTGATTTAGGACCGAGGATGTGGTCTATTCTGGAGAATGTTCCATGTGCACTAGAGAAGAATGTGTATTCTGTTGTTTTGGGATGAAATGTTCTGAATATATCTGTGATGTCCATCTGGTCCAGTGTGTCATTTAAGGCCTTGATTTCCTTGTTGATCTTTTGCTTGGATGATCTGTCCATTTCAGTGAGGGGAGTGTTAAAGTCCCCTACTATTATTGTATTATTGTTGATGTGTTTCTTTGATTTTGTTATTAATTGGTTTATATAGTTGGCTGCTCCCACATTGGGGGCATAGATATTTAAAATTGTTAGATCTTTTTGTTGGACAGATCCTTTGAGTATGATATAGTGTCCTTCCTCATCTCTTATAGTCTTTCGCTTAAAATCTAATTGATCTGATATAAGGATTGCCATTCCTGATTTCTTCTGATGTCCATTAGCATGGTAAATTCTTTTCCACACCCTCACTTTAAATCTGGAGGTGTCTTCAGGTTTAAAATGAGTTTCTTGTAGGCAACATATAGATGTGTTTTGTTTTTTTATCCATTCTGATACCCTGTGTCTTTTGATTGGGGCATTTAGCCTATTAACATTCAGGGTAAGTATTGAGAGATATGAATTTAGTGCCATTGTATTGCCTGTAAGGTGACTTATTGTATATTGTCTCTGTTCCTTTCTGATCTACTACTTTTAGGGTCTCTCTTTGCTTAGAGGACCCCTTTCAATATTTCCTGTAGAGCTGGTTTGGTGTTTGCAAATTCTTTCAGATTTTGTTTGTCCTGGAAGGTTTTTATCTCTCCTTCTATTTTCAATGATAGCCTAGCTGGATATAGTATTCTTGGCTGCATGTTTTTCTCATTTAGTGTTCTGAATATATCATGCCAGCTCTTTCTGGCCTGCCAGGTCTCTATGGATAAGTCTGCTGCCAATCTAATATTTTTACCATTGTATGTTACAGACTTCTTTTCCCGGGCTGCTTTCAGGATTTTCTCTTTATCACTAAGACTTGTAAATTTTACTATTAGGTGACGGGGTGTGGACCTATTCTTATTGATTTTGAGGGGGGTTCTCTGAACCTCCTGGATTTTGATGCTTGCTCCCTTTGCCATATTGGGGAAATTCTCTCCAATAATTCTCTCCAATATACCTTCTGCTCCCCTCTCTCTTTCTTCTTCTTCTGGAATCCCAATTATTCTAATGTTGTTTCATCTTATGGTGTCACTTATCTCTCGAATTCTCCCCTCGTGGTCCAGTAGCTGTTTGTCCCTCTTTTGCTCAGCTTCTTTATTCTCTGTCATTTGGTCTTCTATATCGCTAATTCTTTCTTCTGCCTCATTTATCCTAGCAGTGAGAGCCTCCATTTTTGATTGCACCTCATTAATAGCTTTTTTTATTTCAACTTGGTTAGATTTTAGTTCTTTTATTTCTCCAGAAAGGGCTTTTATATCTCCCGAGAGGGTTTCTCTAATATCTTCCATGCCTTTTTCGAGCCCAGCTAGAACCTTGAGAATCGTCATTCTGAACTCTAGATCTGACATATTACCAATGTCTGTATTGATTAGGTCCCTAGCCTTTGGTACTGCCTCTTGTTCTTTTTTTTGTGGTGAATTTTTCCGCCTTGTCATTTTTGTCCAGATAAGAGTATATGAAGGAGCAAGTGAAATACTAAAAGAGTGGCAACAACCCCAGGAAAATATGCTTTAACCAAATCAGAAGAGATCCCAAATCGTGAGGGGGGAGAAAAGGGATAAAAAGAGTTTCAGAAAGAAAAGAAAAAAAAAAAAGAAGGAACAATTTAAAAAAAAAGAAAACCAATAAAGAAAAAATATAAAAAAGAAAAAAATATATATATATATTAGATAAACTAGTTACAAAACTTTAAAAAAGAAAAGGGTAAAAGTTAAAAAAAAATTTGGCAGAAGAAGAGAAAAAAATTGAAAAAGAAAATAAATTAAATTAACTGCAAGGCTAAAGAATCATGGGGAGAAAGCCATGAGTTCCGTGCTTTGCTTTCTCCTCCTGTGGAATTCTGCCGCTCTCCTTGGTATTGAAACTGCGCTCCTTGGTAGGTGAACTTGGTTCTGGCTGGATTTCTTGTTGATCTTCTGGGGGAGGGGCCTGTTGTAGTGATTCTCAAGTGTCTTTGGCCCAGGCGGAGTTGCACCGCCCTTACCAGGGGCTGGGCTGAGTAATCCGCTCAGGTTTGCTTTCGGGAGCTTTTGTTCCCTGAGCGCTTTCCGTAGAGTTCCGGAGGACGGGACTGAAGATGGCGGCCTCCCAGTCTCCGGCCCGGAGGAGCTGAGAGCCCGGGGCCCACTCCTCAGTGCACCCTCAGAGAACAACGCCGAATTACTCCCATCACCCTGGCATCTGGCTGCGCTCTGAGCTCACTGAGCCTACGACCAGTTCAAGGTAGCCCCGAGCTGTGAGCTCACTCCTTTACTTTGTCTCTGTAGCCAGCTTCCCCATTCTAATACCTGCAAGCTCTCTGATACTCAGCCACCCCCGATCCTTCTGTGACCCTGGGGGACCTGAGGCCACGCTGACCCCGCGTGGGCTTCACCCCGGTTAAGCCTCTGGAGCGATGTCCCTCAGCGGAACAGACTTTTAAAAGTCCTGATTTTGTGTTCCGTTGCTCCACCGCTTGCCGGGAGCTGGCCCCTCCCCCTGCGGTCTATCTTCCCGTCGCTTTGGATTCACTTTTCCGCCAGCCCTACCTTTCAAAAAGTGGTTGATTTTCTGTTTCTAGAATTGCTGTTCTTCTTCTCTTCGATCTCTTGTTGGATTTGTAGGTGTTTGCAATGTTTAGATAAGCTATCTAGCTGATCTCCTGCTACCTGAGGTAGTCTCAGCCTGCTACTTCTCCGCCATCTTGACTCCTCCGGCTTGATCAATTTTTTATTATTTTGTTTTAATTTCTCTATTTTTTCATTATGTTGTCTTGATAGCTCTAGGGATTATAATATGCATTCTTAAATTATCTGCTTCAAGTTACTACTATATAATTGTTAGGTATTATATAATTTTAAGTTTAATATTTTTAAAATGTAGAAACCTCACATAAGTGTAATTCCATTACCTCCTCATGCTTTGTGCTATTATTTCTACGTACATTGTAATTCCACCTTACTATGTCATTATTTCTGCTCTAAATGGTCATTTGTTTTTGAAGATTAAGAGAAGAGAAAATGTAGTCTTTTATATTTAGCCACATATTTTCTGTTTCGAGTGTTCCTTGTTCCTTCCTGTAGATCAGAGTTTCCTTCTTGTGCAGTATATTATTAAAGTATAGTTGACACACAATGTTACTTTAGCTTAGGTGTGAAGAATTTTCTTTAGTGCTTATTGTAGTGCAATTGTACTGATTAAGCTTTCATTTATCCAAAAATATGTTTTTTTTGAAAAGTATTTTTGCCTGATGTATGATACTATGTTAATATGCACACTCTTTCACTTCTTTAAAGATGTCATTTCATTGTCTTCTCCATGGCACTGATATTATTGCCCCAATAGTGGCCTTTAAGATTTCTTTCAGTGGTTTCCAAAAATTGTGTAATGCCAGTTCATGCTTTTGAAAAATGCATTCTGCAAAAAAGACACTTATATTTGCAGCTTTGTGATTTTCACTAAATTTGACATTTTTTTCAATTATTTCTTTTATATTTATTCTCTCATTCTTTCTCTGCTCTCCTTCTGTGACTCATTACAATTAGACTACTTAATGTTCCACAGTTCACAGAGTCTATTTTATTATTTATTTATTTATTTATTTTTTTAAAGATTTTATTTATTTATTTAACAGACAGAGATCACAGGTAGGCGGAGAGGCAGGCAGAGAGAGAGAGACGGGAGGAAGCAGGCTCCCTGCGGAGCAGAGAGCCCGATGCGGGGCTCGATCCCAGCACCCTGGGATCATGACCTGAGCCGAAGGCAGAGGCTTTAACCCACTGAGCCACCCAGGCGCCCCCGGAGTCTATTTTAAAAAATCGTCTTATTCTCTTTTTACTTCACATTGGATAATTTCTCTTGGTATGATTTGAAATTCATGAAATTTTGGTTTGAAGTTGCCAGTCTGCTAAGTTTTTATTCAGTAAATCCCTAACTAAAAATTACTACTGTGAATTTCAATTCTAAAATTCTAGAATTTTTTTTTAACATACAATTATTTGCCCCAGGGGTACAGGTCAGTGAATAATCAGGCTTGCACATTTCACAGCACCCACCATAACACATACCCTTCCCAATGTCCATAACCCAGCCACCCTATCCCACCCCTCTACCCCCCAGCAGCCCTCAGTTTGTTTCAGGAGATTAAGATTCTCTTATGGTTTGTCTCCCCCGGATCCCATTTGTTTCATTTTTTCCCTCCCTACCCTCATGACCCCCCAACCTGCTCTCAAATTCCTCATATCAGAGAGATCATATGATAATTGTCCTTCTCTGATTGACTTATTTCACTCAGCATAATGCCCTCTAGTTCCATCCACATTGTTGCAAATGGCAAGATTTTGTTTCTCTTGATGGCTGCATAATATTCCATTGTATATATATACCACCTCTTGTTTATGCATTCATCTGTTGATGGACATCTAGGTTCTTTCCATAGTTTGGCGATTGTGGACATTGCTGCTATAAACATTTGGGTGCACATGCTCCTTCAGATCACTACATTTGTATCTTTGGGGTAAATACCCAGTAGTGAGATTGCTGGGTCATAGGGTAGCTCCATTTTCAACTTTTTGAGGAACCTTCATGCTGTTTTCCAGAGTGACTGCACAAGCTTGCATTCCCACCAATAGTGTAGGAAGGTTCCCCTTTCTCTGCATCCTCACCAACATCTGTCCTCTCATGACTTGTTAATTTTAGCCATTCTCACTGGTGTGAGGTGGTATTTAACTGTGGTTTTGATTTGTATTTCCCTGATGCCAAGTGATGTGGAACACTTTTTCATGTGTCTGTTGGCCATTTAGATGTCTTCTTTGCAGAAATATCTGTTCATGTCTTTTGTCCATTTCTTGATTGGATTATTCTTTAGGTGTTGAGTTTGATAAGCTCTTTATAGATTTTGGATACTAGCCCTTTATCTGATATGTCATTTGTGAATATCTTCTCCCATTCTGTCAGTTGTCTTTTGGTTTTGTTAACTGTTTCCTTTGCAGTGCAAAAGCTCTTGATCTTGAGGAAGTCTCAATGGATCATTTATGCCCTTGCTTCCCTTGCCGTTGGTGATGTTTCTAGGAAGAAGTTGCTGCAGCTGAGGTTGAAGAGGTTGTTGCCTGTGTTCTCCTCAAGGTTTTGATGGATTCCTGTCTCACATTGAGGTCTTTCATCCATTTTGAGTCTATTTTTGTGTGTAGTGTGAGGAAATGGCACAGCTTCATTCACATGGGACAGCATGTGACTGTCCAATTTTCCCACAACCATTTGTTGAAGAGACTTTTTTCCATTGGACATTCTTTCCTGCTTTATCAAAGATTAGTTGACTATAGAGTTGAGCATCCGTTTCTGGGCTCTCTATTCTGTTCCATTGATCTATGTGTCTGTTTTTGTGCCAGTACCATACCATTTTGATGATTACAGTTTTGTAATAGAGCTTGAAGTCTGGAATTGTGATGCCACCAACTTTGGTTTTCTTTTTCAACATTCCTCTGGCTATTCAGGATCTTTTCTAGTTCCATATAAATTTTAGGATTATTTGTCCCACTTCTTTGAAAAAATGGATGGGATTTTGATAGGGATTTCATTAAACGTGTAGATTGCTTTAGGTAGCATACACATTTTCACAGTATTTGTTCTTCCAGTTCATGAGCATGGAACATTTTTCCATTTCTTTGTGTCTTCCTCAATTTCTTTCTTGAGCACTTTACAGTTTTCTGAATACAGATTTTTTGCCTCTTTGGTTAGGTTTATTCCTAGGAATCTTATAGTTTGGGGTACAATTGTAAATGGGATTGAGTCCTTAATTTCTCTTTCATCTGTCTTAACTGTTGGTGTATAGAAATGCAACTGATTTCTGTGCATTGATTTTATATCCTGATACTTACTGCATTCCTGTATGAGTTCTAGCAGTTTCAGAGTGGAGTCTTTTGGGTTTTCCACATAAAGTATCATATCATCTGCAAAAGAGTGAGAGTGACTTCTTCTTTTCTGATTCAGATGCTTTTTATTTCTTTTTGTTGTCTGATTGCTGAGGCTAGGACTTCTAGTACCATGTTGAATAGCAGTGGAGATATGCCATGTTCCTGACCTTAGGGGAAAAGCTCTCAGTTTTTCCCCATTGAGAATGATACTCTTATCCTATTGGCTAGTATTGTGGTGAGAATTTTTGCATCTGTGTTCATCAAGGACATTGGTCTGTGATTCTCCTTTTTTATGGGGTCTTTGTCTGGTTTTGGGATCAAGATAATGTTGGCCTCATAAAATGAGCTTGGAAGTTTTCCTTCCATTTCTATTTTTTTGGAATGGTTTCCAGAGAATAGGTATTAATTCTTCTTTAAATGTTTGGTAGAATTCCCCTGGGAAGCCATCTGGCCTTGGGCTCTTGTTTTTTAGAGATTTTTAAAAAAGATTTTATTTATTTATTTGACAGACAGAGATCACAAGTAGGCAGAGAGGCAGACAGAGAGAGAGAGAGGGAAGCAGGTTCCCCTCCGAGCAAAGAACCAGACTGCTTCAATCTCCTTACTGGTTATGGGTCTGTTCAGGTTTTCTATTTCTTCATGGTTCAGTTTTGGTAGATTGTATGTCTCTAGGAATGCATCCAATTCTTTCAGATTGTCAAATTTGCTGGTGTATAGTTGCTCATAATATGCTCTTATAATTGTATTTCTTTGGTGTTGGTTGAGATCTCTCCTCTCTCATTCATGATTTTATTAATTTGGGTCCTTTTTCTTTTCTTGTTAATAAGTCTGCCCAGGGGTTTATCAATCTTATTAATTCTTTCAAAGAACCGGCTCCTCGTTTCATTGATGTGTTCTACTGTTCTTTTGGTTTCTATTTCATTGATTTCTGCTCTGATCTTTATTATTTCTCTTCTCCTGCTGGGTTTAGGCTTTCTTTGCTGTTCTTTCTCCAGCTCCTGTAGGTGTAGGGTTAGGTTGTATACTTGAGGACTTTCTTGCTTCTTGAGAAAGGTTTGTAATGCTATATACTTTCTTGTCAGGACCGCCTTTGCTTTGTCCCAAAGATTTTGAACAGTTGTGTTTTCATTTTCATTTGTTTCCATGAATTTTTTTTTAAAGATTTTATTTATTTGACAGAGAGAGATCACAAGCAGACAGAGAGGCAGAGAGAGAGAGGGAAGCAGGCTCCCTGCTGAGCAGAGAGCCCGATGCGGGACTCGATCCCAGGACCCTGAGATCATGACCTGAGCCGAAGGCAGCGGCTTAACCCACTGAGCCACCCAGGCGCCCTGTTTCCATAAATTTTTAAAAAATTTCTTTAATTTCCTAGTTGACCCATTCATTCTTTAAAAGGATGCCCTTTAGCTTCCATGTATTTGAGTTCTAACCTTCCTCTTGTGATTGAGTTCTAGTTTCAGAGCATTGTGGTCTGAAAATATCCAGGGAATGATCCCAGTCTTTTGTTACCAGTTGAGAACTGATTTGTGACCCAGGATGTAATCTATTCTGGAGAATGTTCTATGTGCACTAGAGAAGAATGTGTATTCTATTGCTTTGGGATAGAATTTTCTGAATATATCTGAGATGTCCATCTGGTCCAATGTGTCATTTAAAGCCTTTATTTCCTTATTGATCTTTTGCTTAGATGACCTGTCCATTTAGGTAAGGGGGGCATTAAAGTCCCCTACTATTATTGGATTGTGTTTCTTTGATTTTGTTATTAATTGGTTTATATAATTATCTGCTCCCATGTTAGGGGAATAGATATTGAAAATCGTTAGATCTTGTTGGACAGACCATTTAAGTATGATATAGTGTCCTTCATCATCTCTTATTATAGTCTTTGGTTTAAAATATAATTTATCTGATATAAAGATTGCCACTCCAGCTTTCTTTTGATGTCTATTAGCATGGTAAATTGTTTTTGACCCCCTCACTTTAAATCTGGAGGTGTCTTTGGGTTTAAAATGAGTTTCTTGTATACAGCATATTGATGTGTCTTGTTTTTTTATCCATTCTGATACTCTGCATCTTTTGATTGGGGCATTTAGCCCATTTACATTCAGGGTAACTATTGAAAGATGAATTTAGTGCCTTTGTATTGCCTGAAGGTGACTATTACTGTATATTGTCTCTGTTCCTTTCTGGTCTATGTTACTTTTTGGCTCTGTCTTTGCTTAGAGGACCTCTTTCTATATTTCCTGCAGGGCTGATTTGGTATTTGAAAATTAAACTTTTAGCTTTTGTTTGTCCTGGAAGCTTATCTTTCCTTGTATTTTCAGTGACAGCCTAGCTGGATATAGTATTCTTGGTTGTATATATTTCTTGTTTAGTACTCTGAATATGTCATGCCAGTCCTTTCTGGCCTTCCAGGTCTCTGTGGATAGGCCTGCTGCCAATCTTATATGTCTACCGTTGTATGTTACAGGCCTCTTGTCCTGAGCTGCTTTCAGGATTTTCTATTTGTCACTAAGGCTTGTAAGTTTTACTCTTAGATGATGGGGTGTGGACCTATTTTTGTTGATTTTGAGGGAGGTTTTCTGTGCTTCCTGGATTTTGATGCTTGTTCCCTTCACCAAATTAGGGAAATTCTCTACTATAATTTGCTCCAATATACATTCTGCCCCTCTCTCTTTTCTTCTTCTGGGATCCCAATTATTCTAATATTGTTTTGTCTTATGGTATCACTTATCTCTGGAATTCTGCCCTTGTGGTCCAGTAGTTGTTTTTCTCTCTTTTATTCAGCTTCTTTATTCTCTTTCATTTGGTCTTCTATATCACTAATTCTCTCTTCTGCCTCATTTATCGTAGCAGCTAGAGCTTCCATTTTTTATTGTACTTCATTAATAGCTTTTTTGATTTCAACTTGGTTAGAATTTAGTTCTTTTATTTCTCCAGAAAAGGATTCTCTAATATCTTCCATGCTTCCGGACCAGCTAATGCCTTGATAATCATCATTCTGAGCTCTAGTTCTTACATATTACTAATGTCTGTATTGATTAGGTCCCTAGCTATTGGTGCTGCCTCTTGTTCTTTTTTTTTGTGTGTGTGGTGAATTTTTCTGCCTTGTCATTTTATCCAGATAAGAATAGATGATTGAGAGAACAAAATACTAAAAGGGTAGCAACGACCCCAGAAATATATATACTAACCAAATCAGAAGAGACCCAAAACTGCAGGGAGAAGAAAGGGAAAAAAAAAAAAAGAAAAAAAATATGTATTAGACTGGTGAATAGAACAGAGCCACACACTTGATTTTGGGTGTATTTTGGTCTGTTAGAAGGAACAACCTCCCAAATTTTAAAGAAAGAAAAACACATATATACAAAAATAAGGGTAAACACAATGAAGGGATGGAACATGACTGTAAAGATTTAAATTTTAAAAAGTTCTAAAAAAGAATTGATAAGATAAGAAGTTGGTTGAGAAAAGAAAAAAAAAAAGAGGAAAGAATCTGATCAGGCTGGAGACTAGAACAAAGCCATACACTAAATTTAGGGTATGTTTTGATCTATTAGAAGAAATTGTATCCCAAAATTTTAATGAAAAAAAATATGTATACAAAAAATAAGGTTAAATACAATGAAGGGGTAAAATATAATAATGAAAATTTTTAAAAGGTTTAAAAAAAGGTGTTGATGAGGTAAAATAGTTAAAAAACATTAAAATAGGAAAGAGGGAAAAATTTTAAAAACTAGAATAAGAAAAAAATAAAATTAAAAAAATTTAACTTTGGAAGACTAAAGGATCATGGGGAAAAAGCCATGAACTCTATGTGTTGCTTTCCCTTAGTTCTGGAGTTCTGCAGTTCTCATTGATCAGTGAATTTGGTCTTGGCTGGATGTTCTTGCTAACCTTCTGCCCCCAGAAGAAGGGGCCTGTTGGAGTGATTCTCAAATGTGTTTGCCCAAAGTGGAATTGCACTGCCCTTGACAGGGCCTGGGCTAAGTAATCTGCTTGGGTTTACTTTCAGGAACTTTTGTTCCCTGAATGCTTTCCATACAGCTTTGGAAGATGGGAATGAAGATGGTGGCCTCCCAGTCTCCCACCTGGAGGAGCCAAGAGCTCAGGCCCCACTCCTCAGTGCTCCTTCAGAGAAAAGCAGTCAATCCCTCCCATCTCCCTGGTCTCCGGCCACTTTCTGAGCTCATGCAGCCTGTGACCAAACGTTTCTACCTCTGGCACACAGCCTCGTTTGGAGTCCCCAAACCCAGCAGATTCCTGCAATGCACTCCTGTGCCACTCCTCCCAGAGGAGGAAGGTGAGTCACCCCAGATCTGCCACTTATGGGGTCCCTGCTCGAAGTGCAGTGGCCTAGCTGTGCCCTGAATCATGGTTTAAGGTAACCCTGAGCTGAGAGCCCACTGTTTGGCTCCATCTCTGCAGTGGCTTCTCCTGTCTGATACCTGGGAGCTCTGCCATACTCAGACACCCCCGATCTTTCTGTGGCCCTGGGGTTCCTGAGACCACACTGTCCCTGCAAGGGCTCCACCTCCACTTAGCATCTGGAGCAATGTCCCTCAGCGGAGCAGACTTATAAAAGTTCTGATTTTGTGCTCCACTGCTCAGTCCTTGCTGGGAGCTGGCCCCTTCCTCTGCAGTCTACTTCCTGTTGCTTTGGATTCACTTCTCTGAACATCCTACCTTCCAGAAAGTGATCAACTTTCTTTTTTTAAAATTTCTTTTCAGCATAACAGTATTCATTATTTTTGAAACACACCCAGTGCTCCATGCAATACATGCCCTCCCTAATACCCACTACCTAGTTCCTCCAACCTCCCATCCCCCGCCCCTTCAAAACCCTCAGGTTGTTTTTCAGAGTCCATAGTCTCTCATGCATTTCTGTTCCTAGAATTGCTGCTCCTCTTCTTTTCAATCTCCTGTTGAGTTTGTAGGTGTTCAAAGTGGTTTGATAACTACCTAGCTGAACTTCTGAAACCTGTTGATATTTCAGTCTCTTAATCCTCTGCCATCTTGCTCCTCCCCTCCCATTTGGTTCTTTATTAGAGTTTCGAGTTTTTCTTTGAGATTTCTCCATCTCACCAATCATTATGTCCATCTTTTTCTTTATATCCTTGAAAATCTGAATAGTAGTCTTTTTAAAGACTTCTTTTAATGACCACATCTGGATGATCTGGTGAAATCCTATTGACTACTTTTCTTTTTTAATGAGTTACATTTTCCTACTTCCTCACATGTCCAGTAATTTGTGATTATATCTTTAATGTGGTGAATAAATCCTTGCAAAGCATCTGGCTTATATTTTCTCTAAAAAAATGTTGAACGGTTTTTTTTTTTTTTTTTTTGCATATTAATATACTGGCAACTTATTTTGATGCTATTGAGACTTGCTTTTTGACTTGTTAGAGCAGTTTTAGAGTTTCTTACCCTAGGGCATGGTCCTTACTTGTAAGCACCATGATCCTTAGAAGAATACCCAGGATGTTCAGTAAGATCTCTCCATTATGACTCAGCCAGAGCTCCTGCATCCCCAAAGACTGTGCCTTTAGTGTCTGTTATGCTCTCAACCCTGTTGCAATAGGCTAGACTTTGTGGAATTTCTTCCTTACCCATTCAGCCTATCTCTTGTCTGAAAACCAAAGGGAATACTCAGACAGCTCCCTCTTCCTATGTAGCTCCTTGAATTTTGGTACTCTGTACTGAAATTTTCAAATGCTTTAACACCTCCTATCCTCTATCCTTTGACTCCTCAGCTCAGGGGACTATCATGCTCTGCTTGGAGTTCATCAACCAATGGTTATAAAATTGTTCCCAGGTAAAAAGTTGGGATAACTGGAGGGCTCAATTCATGTTTTCCTCTTTTAGGATTAGTCTTTTGCTGCCTATTTTCTGAAAAACAGTTGTTTTCATATATCATGCTCAATTTTATAGTTGCTTTTGGCAGGAGGGAAAATTTAAGGTAAGGTAGAAAATATCCTTCTTTCAAACCTATCAAACTCACTTTCACTTGCCTGCAGTTTCAGAGTATCTTTTCCTAAGTGCTTCTTCCAATTTTCTTTCAAGTTGATAGTTTCATCTTGAATTATTTAAATGTATCTGAATGTATTTAAAGTCTCCCTGGAATGCTTAAATGACATAGAAACTGAGCTGTTGGCTGGCAGGTGGTGGGTGGCTGGTAATTAAGGTAGCACTTCAAATCATTATTCATCAGATAACATTTGAAGAACTGAATTTAAAGGCTTATTAAAGTGAATTACATGGGTAAGTGTGGATTTTACAAAAATTGTGTCTACTCTAGTTCTGATGGTAATAGCCAAGACATCCTTGCTAGATAACTGATAAAGCTCACAACCAGGTGTGGAAAACACAAACAAAAAACAAAAACAAAAACTCACATGTTTTGGTTGGGGCCCTAGTTCTTCTCTCCTTTTGCTACCTTGTTAAGCTATCTATATTGGTCTATTTCCCAGGCTATTCCCCCTCTCCCACCTTGGGCCAATTCTGTTCTTTTATAGGTACTTAGGGATGATGAATTATGCGAAGAGTTCTGTTACCCTGCCATTTCTCAAGTTAAATGTTTATCAGTTATATTGAATATGCCATTGGCTCTTCCTAATTCACACTCTTAATTCTATCAAATGAATTAGGTTTTATTATGCTCCCTAATTCTACAATATGATTCGTTTCCCCATTTCCCCAGTTGCTATGGTGAAGGAGATTTGTCTAAGCCTCTTGACTATTGATAAGAATTATCTTTAAAGTGAGTTTTATGGGAAAGGTTTTTTTCCTTGTTTTTTTTTTCTTTTTTTCTCAACAATCTTGCTTATATTATTATTTCTTCTTGAGTCATACTATTCATATTGCCACTCCTGGCTGAACAGATGGAGTGAAAAACTATTGCTTTGGAATACTTGTTCTGTGTCATATATAGATTTTAGCACAATGATAAATATATAGTCAACCAATTCAGGAAATGAGGAAATATATGCAAAAGGGAAACTATTTGCAGGTTAATTGTACTAACCCCTAAAATTGTAGCATAAAGAAGTATGATTAAAACACTGAAAAGGAAAGAATACAACCTGGTCCAGAGTGAAAATTACCCTTCTGATCCTTAGTTTCCTTATCTATGAAATGGGGTAACAATCCCTGCATCACAGGTGGTCAAGAAGATAAGATGAGGTCACATGTATGAAATGCTTAACCTTGGCTGCCCATGGAAGGTGCTTACAAAATATTTATTTCCTTTTGGTCCTCCAATGCATGTTTACAATCTACAGATAAGCTTCTTCAGCCACTATTATCAAGCTTAGTCTTTGTGAAATGAATGAATCTTCTGAAATTACATAGGTATTTGTAGTTAAGTAAGGGTACAGTTTAGTCCCTTGAGAATACATTATCCCCAAATGAGTATAGAATGAACAGAAATTTCAGTGAGGAAATATGAGAGAGGAAGGAGTTTCCCTTTAAAATGTCAGCATTGGGGCGCCTGGGTGGCTCAGTGGGTTAAGCCGCTGCCTTCGGCTCAGGTCATGATCTCAGAGTCCTGGGATCGAGCCCCGCATCGGGCTCTCTGCTCTCTAGGGGAGCCTGCTTCTTCCTCTCTCTCTGCCTGCCTCTCTGCCTGCTTGTGATCTCTCTGTCAAATAAATAAATAAAATCTTTAAAAAAAAATAAAATAAAATGTCAGCATTATGAGCAACAAAATCAATCAATTATGAAATATTTATTATCTGGCTAGAGGCTTTAGAGGAAGAGAAAAGATAAACATTATTAATGATTGAATCACCATTTTTTCCTTAGTAGTATTAAGATAATTTATTCATTCATTCATCTATTTATTTATTTTTAAAGATTTTATTTATTTCCTTCCCATCTTTTTCCTTATACTTCTGTTTGATTTTCCTGTTTTAGTCTTCTTCTTTGTTTTTTTTGAGCATTTGAATACTTTCTGTACTACAAGATGCTTCAGGTTTATCTTGTATTTTTTGTGCCCCAGAATTAATCATTTCTCTAAGGTACAGATTCCTAGTATTGGAGACATGGACTATGAGCATTGGTTTTCTTTCAAACATTGCTCTGATTGTAGTCACACACTGGATCAGGATGTGGTTCCTATCTTGATTCTAAGCTATGTTTATTGCTTGAGTTTAGCCATCTCTGAGCAGATCAGGCAGAGTGGTAGGGTAGGCAAGCAAGACTCTACTAAAGTCTAGGTGCCTCCTGGAAAATAATGTATGGTAAGGAGAGGAATCAAACAGACAGGTGTAGACAAATGCAAAATCATCATCATCTGATGGGAAGTAGTTCTGACTAGGTATGTTTGAATTTGACTAGATGATGTTTGAATTTGTCTCTGACTCAACATTACTCCCATTGGTCATCAGATTTGTGTCCTGGGGAGAAAAATGGTTGTCAATGGCTAAAAATGCAAAGTCATTTTCACTACCAAAATTCAAAGGCAGCAGGTACAAGATAGCTGGGCTTTGAAGCCCCCTACTCCCAACTATAGGGAACAAGAAAAGTAGAAATAACTTTCCCTCCAGTATTGGCACAGGATGTCTCATAATTTTTGGCACCTCTAAGGTGCCTGTGAATATATTTGCTGAAGCAGTGGGGGCTGAGTACTCCTCAGAAGGAGCATGTGGGCTGTAAGAGTCTGCTGTGTTTGGTGGAGAGACCACCCACTTAGGATTTAGGAGGAAAAGGATAAGATGTTACATGAAGCCTGGCTGCACTACTTCTAGGATCACTCAGGGGACTTTCAGAAATACATGAGTCTTTGCAGAGGCATGGAATCCATTAACAGCAGACATAGTAAGGGTCAAATTAATTTGTGCTCTTGGTGGCCCTGTGGCACTATTTAAGAGTCTTATAAAACCTCATCTAGGAAGCTCAGGCTACCTCAATGACTTACTAGCCTGTTCTTCACTTAGCATTCTCTTCTAAGAAGTTTTCATGTTGCAGTATGGCTTTCAAAACCCTTTAAAAAAAATAACAACAATGATAATATATAATGTTTTTAAATATACCAGACCCTTTGCAAAGTTTATCTCTTTTAAGTGTCACAGCTCTGCAAAGGAGAGTGCTATAGATCCTCATTTTGAAGATAAGAAAAATGAGGTTGAAAGAGGTGAAATAACTTGCCCAAGTTTACCTAGCTGGTGAATACAGAATCACCTTACTCTAACACCCGTACTTTCTCCAACAGTCTCTCCTTGTTGACCATAGCATTTTAATATTCTATGGAGTGGAGGTACCATAATTCACTTAGTCATTAATGTATCAAATTATTTAATTATTCCCCTGTGCTTGGACATTTAGGTCAGCTTATTATTATTATTTTTGCTGTTATAAACAAAAATGAGGTAGACAGTTCTTATTATTTTTATCAAGTACCTACCTCTACATTCTGAACACCTGAACTATTTGTCCTAATTAAAATGATTGGTACTTTATTTTTCCTATAACCTTCCTCCTATTTGTTCCTTCTGTTGGAGGGACTGAAACTTACATACTTTTCAAGATGCTACATACCCAGGCAGGACTGTCACTTGGCCTTTTAGCCCATGTTGGGCCACTAGCCCACGTTGGTCCCTCCCAGAGGGTTCTAATCACAGTGACCCTCATTGTAAAACATTCCATTCCCTCCATGCATTTGTAAGCTTCCCGGGGCCAAGATGCAATATTCATTTAATTCTTTCGTTAAAATGTTGATGACTAGGTCCCATAGTAGACCTGTAGAATTGGAATCTGTAAGTTTGGGATCTGAACGTCTGCATTTTTACCAATCTATATAGGTGATTTTTATGGACTTGAACATTTGAGGATCACTGCCCCACTGTTCTGAGTAGCGACTAGATGCAGAAGAGGACAGCCAGTATTACCACAAAGACATTCACATGGTCCTTTTGTGGTAGATGAAGAGTAGAAGGAGAGAAATACTTTTTGGTCTCTCCAGCTGAGTGAACATCTATCCTATTCTAGAAAACAATAAAGTGACAAAGATTATGATGCAAATTTTTATTAGATTATTTTGTCTTTAATAGATAATTTACACAATATATTACAGAATTAAAATATATAAAAATTGTACAGCAAAAATTCATTCTCCTTCCAACCTGTATCCCTCAGTGCTCTAGTCCCTGCCACCCCCAGAGGTAACTACTATTCTTCTGCATGTTTTTAATAAAGGGCTTATAATTTCCTAAAGTGATGTACTTTAGTAGTAAGTTTGTTTAGAGTAAGAATCACACCTTTTTAAAAGAAAAACTTTTAATTTTGAAATAACTATAGACACAAAATTTTGCAAAAATAGTACAGAACACTCCTGTGTCAGCTTCATCCAGATTCCCCCAATGGATGTATTTCAAATAACTATAGTGCAATAGCAAAACCAGACATTTGACATTGTTAATTTGTGTGCATACTTCTATGCCATTTGATCAGATGTATAGATTCATGCAAAAACCACTACAATTAAGATATTTTAGAACTAGTCCATCACCACTACACATTACATAACTTATAATAGTCCACTACTATCATCACTTTACTAGTTCAAATGAATCGTAAAAATCTTACCTTATTTTAAGCTTTTTTACCCTATTGCATTTATAATATGATTGTACTAAGTACTTCTTTCACATTCTTTCCTTCCTCTTTTCCTTCCTCCCACCTTCCCTCCTTCTCTTTCTCTCTTCCTTCCTTTAAGCTTTATTTATTTCTTTTAGAGAGAGCATGCTTGCATGCACATGCAAGTAGGGGGAGGTGCAGACAGAGAGAATCTTCAAGCAGATGCCCTGATATGCATGGAGCCCACCTTGGGGCTTGATCTCAGGACCCATGAGATTATGACCTGAGCTGAAGAGATCTGAGGCTCAACCAATTGAGCCACCCAGACACCCCCAGGATTCTTTCTTTTGTTTTTTTTTGTTTTGTTTTGTTTTTTTGTTTTTCTTTTTTTTCATTTTGAAAATTTCCTGTAAGCTTTGTTTTAGAGTAAGATCTACTGGCCACAGATTCTCTTTTGAAAAAAAAAGAAAGAAAGAAAGAAAGAAAGAAAATGTTTCTTTTTCTTGCTTTCTTTTCTTTTGTTTGAGAATGTGTTGATTTCTCTGCCATTCTTTTTTTTAAAAAATATTTTATTTATTTATTTATTTATTTATTTGACAGAGAGAGAGAGATCACAAGTAGGTAGAGAGGCAGGCAGAGAGGGAGGGGGAAGCAGGCTCCCCACTGAGCAGAGAGCCTTATGTGGGGCTCAATCCAGGACCCTGAGATCATGACCTGAGCTGAAGGCAGAGGCTTAACCCACTGAGCCACCCAGGTGCCCTCTCTGTCATTCTTGAGGAATATTTTTGTTGGATAAAAGATGTTGGATTGATTATTTTTTTCTTTACCTACTTGAGAAATGTTATGACACTTCCATTTGGTTGCTGTGATTTCTGATGAGAAATCTGCTGTCATTTACATTGTTTTTTCCCTGTAAGTAAGCTGTCATTTCTCCATTGCTGCTTTTAGGAATTTTTTTTTTTTTTGGTTTTTAGAAATTTGATTATGATGTGATTTGGTGTAGATTTCTTTTTCTTTTCTTTTTTTTTTAAGATTTTATTTATTTATTGGACAGAGAGATCACAAGTAGGCAGAGAGGCAGGCAGAGAGAGAGGAGGAAGCAGGCTCCCTGCTGAGCAGAGAGCCTGATGCGGGACTCGATCCCAGGGCCCTGGGATCATGACCTGAGCCAAAGGCAGAGGCTTAACCCACTGAGCCACCCAGGCGCCCCTTGGTGTAGATTTCTTTGAGTTTATTCTATTTGCAGTTCACCCAGCTTTTTAAGTTTGTAAATTTATGTCTTTTGCCAACTTTGGTTAATTTCCAGCCCTTATTTATTATTTATTTATTTATTTTACCTTTTTTATTTTTAATCTTTTTTTTTAAAGATTTTATTTATTTATTTGACAGAGAGAGATTACAAGTAGATGGAGAGGCAGGCAGAGAGAGAGAGAGAGAGAGAGAGAGGGAAGCAGACTCCCTGCTGAGCAGAGAGCCCGATGCGGGACTCGATCCCAGGGCCCTGGGATCATGACCTGAGCCGAAGGCAGAGGCTTAACCCACTGAGCCACCCAGGTGCCCCTTGGTGTAGATTTCTTTGAGTTTATTCTATTTGCAGTTCACTCAGCTTTTTAAGTTTGTAAATTTATGTCTTTTGCCAACTTTGGTTAATTTCCAGCCCTTATTTATTTATTTATTTATTTAACCTTTTTTTTTTTAATCATTTTTTTTCAGCATAACAGTATTCATTGTTTTTCTACCACGCCCAGTGCTCCATGCAGTCCGTGCCCTCTCTAATACCCACCACCTGGTTCCCCCAACCTCCCACCCCCCACACCTCTTCAAACCCTTCAGATTGTTTTTCAGAGTCCATAGTCTCTCATTGTTCACCTCCCCTTCCAATTTCCCCCAAATGCCTTCTCCTAACTCCCCATGTCCTCCATGC
>NW_019154153.1:5755677-5767051 GCF_002288905.1 Enhydra lutris kenyoni
TGACCGCTTTTGATGGTTTTTGTAGGTTTAGAGGAAAGCAAACTGCACCCTGACCTCCCTCTCAGAGAGAAGCCTCAGTCTGTTCTTCTGTGGGTGTTGCAGAGCCCATATAAATACCCCCTTGGCCGCTGGCAGAGCAGGTTCCGAGTCGCGGTCCCTGGGGACGCAGAATCTTCTGCTTGTACCCAAAACCAGGGCAGCAGCGGTGGCTGTCTGGGCAGCTCCAGACCGCCAGAGAGGTTCCAAGCATCGATCGCACACTGAGATTTTTCCGCTGGCCCGGGCTGGGAGTGCCTGGTCTTTCTGGGTCTAAGAGCGCCCGGCTTGTGCGCACCTCTTTCAGGGGAGAGTCTGGGGCGCGCATCTTAGGCTCTGAAACAATGGCACGTGTCAAAGAGTGCAGGCTGGGCCTTTGTACCTCTCTCAGGGGAGGATGAGGGGCGCGCGTATCTCAGGCTCTGTAGCAGGGCTCGCGCGTTCTGCCCTCTGGCGTGGCTCCCATCCCCACACAGGGGCCAGAACCCACACAATCTCGGGTGCGCTGGTGGCTCAGGGATCAAGACCTGGTTTCTCCTCCGCACTCTCTCTGGCTCCGCGCCAAGGGAGGCTGTCCTGGGACCGGGGACTTAAGCCCCTGTCCCTAGCCGCCCCGATTCCCATAATTTCCCCCCTGTGATCTTTTGCTCTTTTGGAGTGCTTTCAACCAGTCTCCAAGTTAATGCTGGTCCCCAGATGCAGGGCACTCTCGCTCCTATTAGGGGTATTACTTTCCAACCAGTCACCTCTGGTGGCTCCCTCCCCCTTTTGTTTATCTTCTGATATCAGTCTGCCTTTCCCACTCCACTTTACCTGCCTACTGGAGTCTTCTGCCCCTGTAGAGATCCAGATGTGTATAATTCTGATCTCAGGCTGATTTCATGGGTGATTGGAATTCTTTGGTAGGTAATCAGCTCACTTTAGGGTACAGGTTGAAAAGACACCTCCTCCTACTTCCCCGCCATCTTGTCCCCCCTCTCTCCAGCTCTTATTTATTTAAATTCTTGTTTAGCCTCACATTCTCTCCTCTCCTTCTAGGACACAGATGAAATATATTAGATATTTTCTTAAAGTCTAAGGTTCTTGAGGCTCTGTTACTATTTTTTTTATTATTTTTTTATTTTTAAGATTTTATTTATTTGTCAGAGAGAGGAAAAGGAAGCACAAGCAGGGAGAGCAGCAGGCAGAGGGAGAAGCAGTCTCCTTACTGAGCAAGGATCCCATGTGGGATTCTATCCCAGGACTTTGGGGTCATGACCTGAGCCAAAAGCAGACACTTAACTGACTGAGCCATCCAGGCATCCCTCTTTATTATTTTTTAAGTCTGTCTCACTGTTGTTCAGATTGAGTAATTTCTATTCTATCTTCTAATCAAGTTGCCTGATTCTTTTCTATGTTTTCTTCATTGTGCTGTTAAGGCTTTTCCTGGATTTATAATTTTTATTTATTGTATTTTTCAGTTCAAAATTTCCAATTGGTTTTTCTTTATGTCTTCTATTTCATTCATTTGAAGCATGTTTATAGTGCTCACTGAAGTATTTTTATTTAATTATGGCTGCTTTAATTTTTTTCCAGACAATTCTAACATCCATGCCATATAGGGGTTGCTGTCAGTTGATTGCCTTTTTCCATTCAAGTTGAGATTTGATATGACAAGTAATCTTTGATTGCATCCTGGACATTAGGGGTATTGTGTTATTAGACTCAATTTTATTTAAATCTTCTGTTTTAGCAAGCTTTCTGACACCGCCTTGTTGGGAAAAGGAAGATACTACTTTGTTATGCCACGTGGGAACAGAAGTCTAGGTTTACTACTTGGCTTCCTTTGAAACCTGGTGGGGCAGGGGTACCTCATTATACTGCTGAGGGAGAAAGTTCAGATTCCCCATTAGGCCTCAGCTGATGCCACTAGGACAAGAGAGAGCCATTTTGTTACTATTCCCTTATTGGCATCCCGGAGAACAGGGATAAAAATTATGGTTTCCCTACTTGGCTTTCTATGACACCATTTTGGAGGGGGATAGGCAGAGTGGAAACCCAAGCTCTCCATATGGTCTTTGTTGATGGGATGGCCATGGCAATAGCAGGTTTCTCAGTCCTGGCTGTTGACTGTGGTAGGTCAGTTATTATCTAAACTTTTTTTTTTTTTTCTTACTGGGCTGTCCCTTTCCTGTTCCTTTGGCTAGAGAGAGCAGGCTTTTCTTGGGGGCTTTTATTGTCTTCTCTTATTGACGTTTACAGTTTAACAACTTCTCCAGCATCCAGGGTAAGATACATTAGGAGAAAGAAAACACAGGGATCTTACTGCTGTTGTTCATCAGCTCCAAGATCTCCAGCCATTCTGCCCACTTTTCTCTACCTTTCATGTATGTTAATGTTCAGAGTTTTTAGCTGCTCTTTGTGGGGTGGAATAGAGATTAGTGGATCTACCCTATTTCATGCCAGAAATTGAAATGACCATGCATTTTAAATTTATTTTTTACTCCAATTTGCAGGTGAGAGCATGGGAAAGATTTTGATGATAAACAAACAAACAAACAAAAAACTCTACCTGATTACTTTACATTTTGATCTTTTTCATTTTACTTAATTTTCCAAAATCCGCATTTCTTTACTTTAATCCATATGTCTACTTCAGCTTTTGTCTGCATATACCATTTTTGGGAACCTAGTGAAGAGTTCAAGGGACTGGGATGGGGTGGGAGATAGGATTATGGAGGGACCCAACAGCAGAATAACAACTTTGAATTTTTGGCTCTGGGGAACAATATGAAGTATTTAATTAACAATGATGATTATTATTAGATGATTTGTCCAAACATAGAGTGAATGTGAGGTGTGGAAGCAGAAGAGTTACTGGGAGCTGGGGCAGAGTAGAACCATGTTGTATGGAGCTGTGCAGATGAGAGAGGAGGGTGGCACCAGTAAAGCATGACCATCCCCCGGGGCTCACCCCCAGGGGCTGCTTCCAACTCATCCACCTGTTTCTAGGTAGATCCGGCAGGACAGTCTTTCCTCCAAATGCAAGTTTTTTGAACTAGCATTTGCTGCACATCTAATATGTTCAAGACCCTGTAGTGTTAGATAAAAAGACATCTAAGATGTGACTCTTTTTCTCAAAAAACATATCGTAAGGAAGCTTCCCATTTTGTGGATTCTTTTTTCATAGTATTTGTCTCCTATACTTTATGCCCTTTCAGAGAGTAATTTTACCAGAGAGAGTGGAAGCATTAAAAAACAAAATGAAATGACCATTAAGTTGAGGGTCCATATCTGGGCTCTTTAATCCATTCCACTGGTCTATGTGTCTGTTTTTATGCCAGTACCTTGCTGTCTTAGGGATCAAAGCTTTGTAGTAAAGCTTGAAATCAGGCAACATGATGCTCCCAGTTTTGTTTTTCTTTTTCAACATTTCCTTAGCAATTCGGAGTCTCTTCTGGTTCCATACAAATTTTAGGATTGTTTGCTCCAGCTCTTTGAAAAATGCCGGTGGAATTTTAATCAGAATGGCATTAAAAGTATAGATTATTCTAGGCAGTATAGACATTTTAACAATGTTTATTCTTCCGATCCAAGAGCATGGAATAGTCTTCCAACTTTTTGTGTCTTCTTCAACTTCTTTCATGAGTGTTCTGTAGTTCCTTGATTACAGATCCTTTACCTCTTTGGTTAGGTTTATTCCCAAGTATCTTATGATTCTTGGTGCTATAATAAATGGAATCAATGCTCTCATTTCCCCTTCTGTATTTTCATTGTTAGTGTATAAGAAAGCAATTGATTTCTGTGCTTTGATTTTGTATCCTGCCACATTACTGAATTGCTGTATGGGTTCTAGTAGTTTGGGGATGGAGTCTTTTGGGTTTTCCATTTTAAGTATCATGTCATCTGTGAAGAGAGAGAGTTTGACTTCTTCATTGCCAATCTGAATACCTTTTATTTCTCTTTGTTGTCTGATTGCTGTTGCTAGGACTTCTAATACTATCTTGAACAAGATTGGTGAGAGTGGACATCCTTGTCGTGTTCCTGATCTCAAAGGGAAGGCTGTCAGCTTTTCCCCATTGAGGATAATATTTGCTGTGAGTTTTTCATAGATAGATTTTATGAAGTTCAGGAATGTTCCCTCTATTCCTATACTTTGAAGTGTTTTAATCAGGAACGGATGCTGGATTTTGTCCAATTTTTTTTTTTTTCTGTATCAATTGAGAGGACCTTGTGGTTCTTCTCTCTTCTCTTATTGATTTTTTCTATCCCATTGATTGATTTGTGAATGTTGAACCACACTTGCAACCCAGGGATGAATCCCACCTGGTCATGGTGGATAATCTTTTTAATGTGCTGTTGGATCCTGTTTGCTAGGATCTTGTTGAGAATCTTAGTATCCATATTCATCAGTGATATTGGTCTGAAATTCTCCTTTTTGGTGTGGTCTTTGCCTGGTTTGGGGATCAGGGTAATACTGGCTTCATAAAAAGAGTCTGGAAGTTTTCCTTCTGCTTCAATTTTTTAAAACAGCTTCAGGAGAATAGGTATTATTTCTTCTTTGAATGTTTGTTAGATTTCCAAGAATTCCAAAATGTTTGGTAGAATTCTTGTTTTTTGGGAGGTTTTTTGTTTTTGTTTTGTTTTGTTTTTTTAAAAAAAGATTTTATTTATTTATTTGACAGACAGAGATCACAAGCAGGCAGAGAGGCAGGCAGAGAGAGAGGAAGGGAAGCAGGCTCCCCGCTGAGCAGAGAGCCCGATGCAGGGCTCAATCCCAGGACCCCAGGATCATGACCTGAGCCAAAGTCAGAGGCTTTAACCCACTGAGCCACCCAGGCACCCCCTCAGTAGGTATTTAAAAGCATGTATAAAGCATAAGAATTTTGAATGTTGACTTCAAGTCGACACAGTTCCCTTTCTCCATAGAAAAACACTTCCTTTAAAAAAGAGACCAGTATCTTCCCATGAATGTGAAAGGCAGAAGGGTCTTTTGTGGGGCAAATCTCACATATTCACAGCCAAGACTGGAAAAGTTCTGGTCCTGTGCAGTGGTTTCCCAGAACACTGATGAAAGGACAGTCAAAGATGTATAGGGGGAGTTTATTGCACCCTGCCTTCACACAAAGGCCAAGAGGTCTGTAAGGAAGAGCTCCGTTTGCTTCTTCTTCTTTCTTTTTAATTTTTTAAATTTATTTTCAGGATGACAGTATTCATTATTTTTGTACCACAGCCAGTGCTCCATGCAATCCATGCCCTCTCCAATACACACCACCTGGTTCCCCCAACCTCCCCCCCCCCCACCCCTTCACAACCCTCAGATTGTTTTTCAGAGTCCATAGTCTCTCATGGTTCACCTCCCCTTCCAATTTCCCTCAACTCCCTTCTCCTCTCAATCTCCCCTTGTCCTCCATGCTATTTGTTATGCTCCACAAATAAGTGAAACCATATGATAATTGACTCTCTCTGCTTGACTTATTTCATTCAGCATAATCTCTTCCAGTCTTTTGGGAGGTTTTTGATCATTGCTTTAATCTCATTACTAGATATTAGTCTATTCAGGTTGTCAGTTTCTTCCTGATTCAGTTTTAGAAGTTTATAGGTTTCCAGGAATGCATCCATTTTGTCTAGGTTGCTTAACTTGTTGGCATATAACTGTTGATAATAATTTCTGATGATTGTTTCAATTTCCTTGGTGTTAGTCATGATTTCTCCCTTTTCATTCATAATTTTATTAATTTGGGTCATCTATCTTTTCTTTTGGATTAGTTTGACCAATGTATTATCGATCTTATTGATTCATTCAAAAAACTGGCTTCTAGTTTCATTGATGTGTTCTACTGTATCTCTAGTTTCTATCTCACTGATCTCTGCTCTAATCTTGATTATTTACCTTCTTGTGTGTTGGGTTGGCTTAATTTATTGTTGATTCACCAGTTCTTTAAGGTGTAGAGAGTTGGTGTATTCTGGTTTTTTCAATTTTTTTGAGGGAGGCTTGGATGGCTAAGTATTTCCCCCTTAGGACTGCCTTTGCTGTATCCCATAGGTTTTGGACCGAAGTGTCTTCATTCTCATTGGTTTCCATGAATTGTTTAAGTCCTTCATTGATTTCCTGGTTGATCCAAGCATTCTTAACCAAGGTGGTCTTTAGCTTCCAGGTGTTTGAATTCCTTCTGAAATTTTTCTTGTGGTTAGGTTCCAGTTTCAGAGCATTGTGGTCTGAGAATATGAAGGGAATAATGAGACACATAGACCAGTGGAACAGAGTAGAGAGCCCAGATCTGGATCCTCAATTTTATGGTCAAATAATCTTCAGCCAAGCAGGAAAAATATACAGTGGAAAAAAGACAGTCTCTTCAATAAATTGTGCTGGGAAAATTGGACAGTTATGTATAGAAGAATGAAACTCAACCATTCTCTTACACCATACACAAAGATAAACTCAAAATGTATAAAAGACCTCAACATGAGGCAGGAATCTATCAAAATCCTAGACGAGAACATAGGCAGTAACCTCTTGGACATCGGCTGCAGCAACTTCTTTCAAGATATGTCTCCAAAGGCAAAGGAAACAAAAGCAAAAATGAACTTTTGGAACTTCATCAAAATCAAAAGCTTCTGCACAGCAAAGGAAACAGTCAACAAAACAAAAAGGCAACCCACGAATGGCAGAAGATAATCACAAATGGCAGTACAGACAAAGAGCTGATATCCAAGATCTATAAAGAACTCTTCAAACTCAACACACACAAAAGATAATCATGTCAAAAAAATGGGCAGAAGACATGAACAGACTCTTCTCCAAAGAAGACATACAAATGGCTGACAGACACATGAAAAAGTTTTCATCATCATTAGCCATCAGGGAGATTCAGATCAAAACAATATTGAGATACCACCTTACACAGTTAGAATGGCCAAAAATAACAAGACAGTAAACAACATGTGTTGGAGAGGGTGTGGAGAAAGGGGAAGCCTCTTAAACTGTTGGTGGGAATGCAAGTTGGTACAGCCACTTTGGAAAACAGTGATGAGATTCCTTAAGAAATTAAATATAGAGCTTCCCAAGACCTTGCAATTGCACTACTGGGAATTTACCCCAAAGATACAGATGTAGTGAAAAGAAGGGCCATCCATACCCCAATGTTCATAGCAGCAATGTCCACAATCACCAAACTGTGGAAAGAACCAAGATGCCCTTCAATGGACGAATGGATAAAGAAGATATGGTCTATATATACTATGGAGTATTATGCCTCCATCAGAAAGGATGAGTAACCAACTTTTGTATCAACATGGATGGGACTGGAATAGATTATGCTGAGTGAAATCAGTCAAACAGAGAGAGTCAATTATCCTATGGTTTCACTAATTTGTGGAGCATAAGGAATAACATGGAGGACATGGGGAGATGGAGAGGAGAAGTGAGTTGGGGGGAATTGGAGGGGGAGATGAATCATAAGAGACTGTAGACACTGAGAAACAAACTGAGGATTTTGGAGGGGAGGGGGTGGAAGGTGGGTATTATGTAGGGCACATATTGCGTGGAGCACTGGGTGTGGTGCATAAACAATGAATTCTGGAACGCTGAAAAGAAATTAAAAAATGAAATGAAACAAAACAGGGAGAGGAAAACCTCCCCCACCACAGCCTGAGGTAGCTCCAGGGGCAAACATTAACCTGACTTCTAAGACAGTGCAAGGTGTGCCCAGGTAGGTATCCTCCCAGTTATTGGGTAGCTGCCCCGGGCACACTCCACACACTTGACAATATTCAGGAAGAAGCCAGGCAGTTTGTGATAGCTTTTCCAGTCAAAGAACATCTGGTTTAGCAGGCAGCAGCCGGCAGAGACAGAGCTCTGCTGATTGTGATCCTTAGCTAACCTGGGCAGTGACACGTTCAGACCCTCAGAAGGTGACAGTTTCAGAGGCAGGACATGATACCCAGGAGAAATGTCCTGAAAATGTTCTACATTGGGCTAGCTCTGATTATTGCCATCGATGTCCTCCTGGTGTTTTATACCAAGAGGACATTACAGATGTCGGTTTGGGGAAATCTCCAAAAACAGCTTCATTTGCCTTTGCCTGAATGGAACAGGACAGGGATAAAGAGACTCTCTCACATTGAGGTGGATTTACAGCATCTGAGTAAGTTTATAACATTAACTTGGAGGGATGGTGTGTGTGTGTGTGTGTGTGTGTGTGTGTGTGTGTGTGTGTGTGTTTAGGGACACTTAGAAAAAGGGCATGGAAGAAATAATGGATAAGCAATCACATTATTATTTCTCAATTGCTCAATTAAGCATCTGACATTGAATTCTATCCCTCCAAATGGTAGGTAAGTGAGAATTAGTAGGAATCAGAGCAAGCAGTTGAGGGGAGTGGAGCAGGATGTATCTATGTGAGAGGTGTGTGTGTGCATTTACTTGCACACACACACGATCATAGGTATGTGCATGTAGGCGGGGAGATTGAGTCTCCATATAAAAATCCCTGGGAGGCTCAGGAATAACTAGGCACAGCCTGTCCTTAGACCTTTGTGTGGCAGGAGCTGTTAAACAAATGTGACAACCTCTGAGGCAATGGCCTCCTTTCCTTGTTGCTGTGAGCTCCTATGAGGAATTAATGGGGACTTGTTAGAGGACATAAGATTAAACCCTAATATGGGGGCACCTGGGTGGCTCAGTGGGTTAGGCCTCTGCCTTTGGCTCAGGTCATGATCTCAGGGTCTTGGGATCGAGCCCCGCATCGGGCTCTCTGCTCGTTGGGGAGCCTGCTTCCCCCTCTCTTCTCTGCCTGCCTCTCTGCCTACTTGTGAGCTCCCTCTCTCTCTCTGTCAAATAAAATCTTAAAAAAAAATAAAAGATTAAACCCTGATATGGCCGTGATCAACAAGTGCTTATCTCTCTCAGCCACAGACGCTGGACTTGTAAATGGAGATGAGAGGTTACCTGCTGGATCTCATACTGTTGTAAAATATATGCAGAAAATATTCTGTAAACTGATATGTATCACATTTTAACCTCTCTCCTAAGTTGAGGTATAACTGACATCTAATATTATGTTAACTTCAGGTATACAACATAATGGTTCGATATTTGCATATATTGTAAAATGATCACCATAATAAATCTAGTTAACATGCATCATCACATAGTTAGAAAATTTTATATGCAACTACAGGATTAACTATAGTCACCATGTTGTACATTGTATCCCATAACTTATTTATTTTATAACTGGGGATGTTTGTAACCTTTGATGCCCTTTACCCATTTCACCCACACCCCTATCTCTTGCCTCTCTCAATCACCATATGTTCTTTGTATCTATGAGCTCATTCTCCACACCCCCTTTTTTTAGATTCCACATATAAATGGGATCATATAGTAATTGTCTTTCTTTGTCTGACCTATTCAACATGGCAGGATGCCCTCCAGATTTACCAAATTTTAACTTCTTCACACGAATTCTGGGGGTTTTAAATTTTTTTCCTGGGGTTTTTTATTCTGGCTCACCATAAAACTCTAATGGCTCTGAACTTTATGTCTCTCAGGGTCTGACTCCCATGAGGGGAAGCAGCTGTCTTTCCTCTGCCCCAAAGTGACAGGGATCTAATGCTTGTGCCCCTGAAGGGAAGTGTTGAACGTGTGATCAGGGAAGTGACTGCACAGACATGAGGGTGTGTGCACATGGGAGTTGGAAATGGGAAAAATCTCTTCTGTAATGTGAACTGACCATTGTCAGAGTTCAGGGTGAGGCCAAGGGATAGATAGAAGGACAGACAGTAGAAACAAAAGGAAGAGTTTATATGGAGACTGGAGGAAAAAGGCAAAACAAGATGAAGGGAGAGAGAAAAGGCTCCACAGCACTGTCTACATCCTCTTTCATAAGATTCATTATATTTTATTGTGGTACAAGTTTCTGGAAGGCAAGTTTCACAAGGGCTGGTTTAGTGAGTGTTTATTATAGAGTATCTTACCCCTCTATTCCCTGTACCTGGCATGCAGACATTATTAATAATGAATAAATAAACAAATGACTGGGGCAAGGAGAAAACAGAAGACAGGCAGACAAGGATGAAGGAAAGAAGGGTTCAAGGCCAATTTAAAAGTTCTTGGCAATCTCTCAGTAATTGACAGATCATCCAAGTAGAAAACCAATAAAGAAACAAGAGTATTGAATGACACATTGGACCAGATGGACCTCATAGATATATACAGAACATTCCACCCTAAAACAACAGAATACTCATTCTTCTCAAGTGCACACGGAACCTTCTCAAGAATAGACCACATACTGGGTCACAAATCAGGACTCAACTGATACCAAAAGACTGAGATTATTCCCCGCATATTCTCAGATCACAATGCTTTGAAACTGGAGCTCAATCACAAGGAAAAGTTTGGAAGGAACTCAAACACCTGGAAGCTAAAGACCACCTTGGTTAAGAATGCTTGGATCAACCAGGAGATCAAAGAAGAACTTAAACAATTCATGGAAACCAATGAGAATGAAGACATTTCGGTCCAAAACCTATGGGATACAGCAAAGGCAGTCCTAAGGGGGAAATACATAGCCATCCAAGCCTCCCTCAAAAAATTGGAAAATCCAGAACACAGCAGCTGTCTCTACACCTTAAAGAACTGGAGAATCAACAACAAATCAAACTAACTCCAAACATAAGAAGGGAAATAATCAAGATTAGAGCAGAGATCAATGAGGTAGAAACTAGAGATATAGTAGAACACATCAATGAAACTAGAAGCCAGTTTTTTGAAAGAATCAATAAGATCAATAAACCATTGGCCACACTAATCCAAAAGAAAAGAGAGAAAGCTCAAATTAATAAAATTATGAATAAAAAGGGAGAGATCACAGCTAACACCAAGGAAGTAGAAACAATCATCAGAAGTTATTATCAACAGTTATATGCCAATAAGTTAAGCAACCTAGATGAAATGGATGCATTCCTGGAAAACTACAAAATCCCAAAATTGAACCAGGAAGAAATCGACAACCTGAATAGACTGATATCTAGTAACGAGATTGAAGCAGTGATCAAAAACCTCCCAAAAAACAAGAGCCCAGGACCTGACGGATTCCCTGGGGAATTCTACCAAACTTTCAAAGAAGAAATAATACCTATTCTCCTGATGCTGTTTAAAAAAATTGAAACGGAAGGAAAACTTCCAGACTCTTTTTATGAAGCCAGTATTACCCTGATCATCAAACCAGGCAAAGACCACACAAAAAAGGGGAATTTCAGACCAATATCACTGATGAATATGGATGCTAAGATTCTCAACAAGATCCTAGCAAACAGGATCCAACAGCACTTTAAAAAGATTATCCACCAT
>NW_019154153.1:5767151-5778803 GCF_002288905.1 Enhydra lutris kenyoni
GGAATTCTACCAAACTTTCAAAGAAGAAATAATACCTATTCTCCTGATGCTGTTTAAAAAAATTGAAACGGAAGGAAAACTTCCAGACTCTTTTTATGAAGCCAGTATTACCCTGATCATCAAACCAGGCAAAGACCACACAAAAAAGGGGAATTTCAGACCAATATCACTGATGAATATGGATGCTAAGATTCTCAACAAGATCCTAGCAAACAGGATCCAACAGCACATTAAAAAGATTATCCACCATGACCAGGTGGGATTCATCCCTGGGTTGCAAGTGTGGTTCAACATTCACAAATCAATCAATGGGATAGAAAAAAATCAATAAGAGAAGAGAGAAGAACCACAAGGTCCTCTCAATTGATGCAGGAAAAAAAACATTGGATAAAATCCAGCATCCGTTCCTGATTAGATCAGGAACACGGCAAGGATGCCCACTCTCACCACTCTTGTTCAACATAGTATTAGAAGTCCTAGCAAAAGCAATCAGACAACAAAGAGAAATAAAAGGTATTCAGATTGGCAATGAAGAAGTCAAACTCTCTCTCTTCGCAGATGACATGATTCTTTATATGGAAAACCCAAAAGACTCCACCCCCAAACTACTAGAACTCATACAGCAATTCAGTAATGTGGTAGGATACAAAGTCAATGTACAGAAATCAGTGGCTTTCTTATACACTAACAATGAAAATACAGAAGGGGAAATTAGAGAATCAATTCCATTTACTACAGCACCAAGAACCATAAGATACATGGGAATACACCTAACCAAAGAGGTAAAGGATCTGTACTCAAGGAACTACAGAACACTCATGAAAGAAATTGAAGAAGACACAAAAAGATGGAAGACCATTGCATGCTCTTGGATCGGAAGAATAAACATTGTTAAAATGTCTATACTGCCTAGAGCAATCTATACTTTTAATGCCATTCTGATCAAAATTCCACCGGTATTTTTCAAAGAGCTGGAGCAAACAATCCTAAAATTTGTATGGAGCCAGAAGAGACCCCAAATTGCTAAGGAAACGTTGAAAAACAAAAATAAAACTGGGGGCATCACGTTACCTGATTTCAAGCTTTACTACAAAGCTTTGATCCCCAAGACAGCAAGGTACTGGCATAAAAACAGACACATAGACCAGTGGAACAGAGTAGAGAGCTCAGATATAGACCCTCAGCTCTATGATCAAATAATCTTGGACAAAGCAGGAATAAATATACAGTGGAAAAAAGACAGTCTCTTCAATAAATGATGCTGGGAAAATTGGACAGCTATATGTAGAAGAATGAAACTCGACCATTCTCTTACACCAGACACAAAGATAAACTCAAAATGGATAAAAGACCTCAATGTGAGACAGGAATCCATCAGAATCCTAGAGGAGAACATAGGCAGTAATCTCTTCGATATCAGCCACAGCAAGTTCTTTCAAGATATGTATCCAAAGACAAAGGAAACAAAAGCCAAAATAAACTTTTGGGATTTCATCAAGATCAAAAGCTTCTGCACAGCAAAGGAAACAGTCAAGAAAACAAAGAGGCAACTCACAGAATGGTTGAAGATATTTGCAAATGACAGTACAGACAAAAGGTTGATATCCAGGATCTATAAAGGACTCCTCAAACTCAACACACACAAAACAGATAATCATATCAAAAAATGGGCAGAAGATATGAACAGACACTTCTCCAATGAAGACATACAAATGGCTATCAGACACATGAAAAAATGTGCATCATCACTAGCCATCAGGGAGATTCAAATTAAAACCACATTGAGATATCACCTTACACCAGTTAGAATGGCCAAAATTAGCAAGACAGGAAACAACATGTGTTGGAGGGGATGTGGAGAAAGGGGAACCCTCTTCCACTGTTGGTGGGAATGCAAGTTGGTGCAGCCACTTTGGAGAACAGTGTGGAGATTCCTCAAGAAATTAAAAATAGAGCTTCCCTATGACCCTGCAATTGCACTACTGGGTATTTACCCCAAAGATACAGATGTAGTGAAAAGAAGGGCCATCTGTACCCCAATGTTTATAGCAGCAACGGCCACGGTCGCCAAACTGTGGAAAGAACCAAGATGCCCTTCAAAGGATGAATGGATAAGGAAGATGTGGTCCATCAGAAAGGATGAATACCCAACTTTTGTAGCAACATGGACAGGACTGGAAGAGATGATGCTGAGTGAAATAAGTCAAGCAGAGAGAGTCAATTATCATATGGTTTCACTTATTTGTGGAGCATAACAAATAACATGGAGGACATGGGGAGATGGAGAGAAGGGAGTTGAGGGAAATTGGAAGGGGCAGTGAACCATGAGAGACTATGGACTCTGAAAAACAATTGAGGGTTTTGAAGGGGCGGGGGATGGGAGGTTGGGGGAGCCAAGGATGGGTATTAAGGAGGGCACAGATTGCATGGAGCACTGGGTGTGGTGCAAAAACAATGAATACTGTTACGCTGAAAAGAAATTAAAAAAAAGTTCTTGGCAAATCAAATATATAAGTGAAGAGAATGGTGGGTAATGGTGGAGGTTGGAATAGATCTGCCTTTGTTGGCCACCGATAGTGTAGTATGGTGTTTCTCAAATTTCCTTGTACTGAGGAATTATTCCCTGATTTTGTTAAAAATGCAGATGCTGTAACTTCTCTTTCCCCTAACTCTACTTGATTCTATGATTCTGATTTATTTAATTTAGGGATAAGCCTGAATACCTCCATTTTAAAATAATCATGACAATTCTGATATAAATGTTTCTTGGGCCTTATTCTGAAAAATGTTAGCTCTTTATCAATCTATTTCTCAGGTCACAGTTTCTAAAGAAGCCTTAATGGTGTGGGGCTCAGGATAGATAAGCTCTGATAAAGGTTTAGGAGAGGTATATTCTAGTGCACACCTGGCCAGGACAGTCTTGAATACCTCTGACAAATTCTCTTGACATACTGCATCCCCTGGGACAAGAGATTGCACATTTTAGAATTTGAAGAGGAAAACCATTTCAAGAAATTGTGGATAGAAATCAATGCCCAGAGTTACCTGGAATATTTTCTCCCCCACCCTTCATTTGCAGAAGAAAGTATGAAATCAGCCATGAAGCAAGAAGAAAACATGGACCACACAGCAGTGAGGGTGAAATATGAACATCCTATTGAAAAGGCATTGAAAGTCAAAGCAAGGGAGACCAGGAAGCACAAACCCAAAGAGATACTCTTCCCAAACTCACAGCTTTTCAGGCAGTGGGGTAAGGATCTTTCTGAGGTCCAGCAGAAAAAGGCTGAGGACCTTTTCCAGAAGTTTGGTTACAACGTTTACCTCAGTAACCTGTTGCCTTTCAACCGCAGCATCCCAGACACCCGGGATTCCAGGTAGGGTGGACCAAGTTTGGATTGCAAAGGGACCTTGGTTTAATTGGGGATGGGCTTTGGGAGCAGCAAAAGTCAAGTGTTGAAAGAGGGTTGAGGAGTGGAGAATTGATGCGGAAGGACTCCTGGCAGGCTGACTGAGCAGAGTTCTTGCATTTAATCCATTTTATAATGCCAGCTCAGGGAGGACAAGTGACTGTTCCAAATATTTACAACTCCTGGGAGATGGGCAGAGATGTCAGAGAAACAGATGCTTGAGAATTCTGATGGTGAGTCTAACTCATAATTGTACAGATGAGGAAACTGGGAAAAGACTTGCGCAAGTCACACTGAAGTTAACAGCTCTACTTGCTTCCCTGGTGCTTTTCTCAAATTCTCTGTGTGAATTCCTCTCTGTTATTTATTCTAATTTAAAGAGCCTTCCCTGGGATGCCTCAGTGGCTCAGCTAGTTAAATGATCATTATGCTTTCAGCTCAAGTCATGATCCCAGGGTCCTGGGATCGAGCCCCGCATTGGGCTTCCTGCTCGGTGGGAAGCCTGCTTCTCCCTCTCCCACTCCCCCAGCTTGTGTTCCCTCTCTTGCTGTCTCTCTCTGTCAAATAAATAAATAAAATCTTAAAAAAATAAATAGCCTTCCATCTCTTTCTCCATCAGTTTCTTCTTCCCTCTTTGCTTCTCCCACCATCCTTCATAAGTTTTAAACATAACTTTGTTGAGATATAATTCATATATAATTCATCAATTTAGAATGTACAATTTAATGGTTTTTAGTATATTCACAGTGTAGTGAATCATTGCCATATTCAATTTTTAAACATTCTCATCACTTTGAAAAAAATTCCATACCCATTAATAACCCCTCCCTGTTTACCCATAATTCCTCATCCCTAGGCAAACATTAAGCTACCTTCTGTCCCTATAGATTTACCTGTTCTAACATTTCATGTAAATGGAATAATATTATATATGGGTCTTTTGTGACTGCCTTTTTTCACTTCAAATAATGTTTTCTTTTTTTAATTAGTATTGTTATTTTTATTATGTTCAGTTAGCCAACATATAGTACATCATTAGTTTTTGATGTAGTGTTCAGCCACTCACTAGTTGCGTATAATACCCAGTGCTCATCACAACATGTGCCCTCCTTAATACCCATCATTTGGCTGCCCCAACCCCCTACTGCCCTCTACTCTGAAACCCTCTGTTTGTTTTCCAGAACCCAGGGTCTCTCATGGCTGGTCTCCTTCTCTGATTTCTTCCCATTCAGTTTTTCCTCCCTTCCCCTGTGGTCCTCCACACTATTCCTTATATTCCACATATGATTGAAACCATATAATTGTTTTTCTCTCTTGACTTGTTTCACTTAACATAATCTCCTCCAGTTCCATCCATGTTGATGCAAATGATGGGTATTCATCCTTTCTGATGGCTGTGTACTATTCCATTGTATATACGTACCTAGAATAGTGTTTTCAAGTTACATTCATGTTATAGCATGTATCAAAACTTAACTCCTTTTATTATCAAATAATAGTCTTTGTGTGGGTACACCACACTTTATCTATTTGCCAGTTAGTGGACATTTCGGTGGTTTCTACCAGGAAAATACTGCTCTGAACATACATATATAAGTTTTTGTGTGGACATATGTCTTCAGTTTTCTTGGTTATACCCTAGAAGTATAATTTCTGGGTTGCATGATAATTCTATATTTTACATTTCAAGGAACTGCCAGACAGTTTTCTAAAGTGATTGCATCATTGTACTTTCTCTCTAGCAGTATATGAGAGTGCTGGTTTTTCCACATCCTCACTAACATTCTAGTGATGTGAAGTGGTGTATCATTGTGGTCTTCATTTAAATTTTCCTAATGTCTAATGATGCTGAACATTCTTTCTTGTGCATATTGGCTATTTGTATATCTTCTTTGGAGAATTGTCTATTCAGAGACATTCTCCTTTTTAAAATCAGTTTCTCTTTTTATTACTGAGGTACAAGTGCTCTTTATATATTCTAGATACAAGTTCCATTCAGACATATGATTTAAAAATGTTTTCTCCCTTGTGAATTATCTTTTCACTTTCTGTATGGTTTTCTTTGTTACATGAAGGTTATTAATATGATTTTACCCAGTTTATCTAATATTTTTCTTTGGTTGCTTCTGCTTTGGATGTCATATCTAACAAACCAATGCTTAATGCAAAGTCATGAAGATTTATGCCCTTTTTTTCTAAAAGTTTTGTGGTGTTAGTCTTACATTTAGGTTTTTGGGTCATTTAAAATTAATTTTTGGGCATGGTGTGACATAGAGGTCCAACTCCATTTTCTTGCTTATGACTATCCAACTGTTCCACCACACTTTGTTGAAGAGACTACCTTTTCATACTGGATTTTCTTGGTGCCCTTGTCAAAATCAATTTGTCATAAATATAAGAATTTATTTCCAGATATCAATCCTATTTCATTGTTTTATAGGTCTGTTTCTTATGCCAGTAACTCACTGGCTTGACAACTGTAGCTTCTGTAGTAAGTTTTGAAATCAAGAAGTATGGGTCTTCCAACTTCCTTCTTGTCCAAGACTGTTTTAGCTATTCTGGGACCTTGAATTTCCATATGAATTTTAGGGTTAGTTGGTCAATTTCTCAAACAAACTAGCAGGATTTTGATAGGGACTGGATTGAATCTGTAGATCAATTTAAGGAGTATTGTCATATTAACGATTAAATCTTTCAATCCATGAACATAGTAAATCTTTGCATTTATTTAGGTTTTCTTTAATTTCTTTCAACAGTGTTTTGGGTTTGAGAGTATAAGTTTTGCACTTCTTTTCTTAGACATGTTTATCTTTTTGATGCTCTTAGAAGTGAAATTGTTTTCTTAGTTTCATTTTCAAATTGTTCATTTTATGTTTATGGAAACACAATTTTTTTGTATATTGAACTTATATCCTGCAACCTTCCCATATTCATTTGTTAATTCTTTTAGTCTCTTTTTTTTACTGGATATTTTAGAATTTTCTTTATATTAGCCTATGTCATCTGTTCATAGGGAAAGTTGTTCTTCCTTTCCAATATGATGATTTTTTTCCAATATGGTGATTTTTATTTAATTTTCTTGCTTAATTGCCTGGCTAGAATCATCAGTAAAATGTAGCATGGAAGTTGTGAGAGAGGGTACTGTGTTTTGTTCCTCATTATAGAGGGGAGCATTTAATATTTCACCATTAATTATGTTAGCCATGGCTTTTTGTACATGCCCTTTATCAGAAATCTCCTTCTATTTCTAGTTTGTTTAGTGTTTTTTTCCTTTCTTTTTTTTTTCTTGTTATGAAGGCATCAGATGCTTTTTCTATGTCTATCTATCTATCACGTGGTTTTATTCATAATCTATTAATGTAGTGTATTAAATAAATTTATGATAGGATGCCAAACAAATCTTAAATTCATGGCATCAATTCTACCTTACCATAGTATATAATTGTTTCTATTTGTTACTGGATTTCGTTTGCTAATATTTTGAGGATTTTTGTGTTTCTATTCATAAGAAGGATTGGTTTGTAGTTTTCTTTCCTTGTGACATTTTTGTTTGTTTGGGTTTTTTTTTTTGTTTTTTTTAAAAAGTTGGAATTATTTATTTGACAAAGAGAGACTGAGAGAGAGATCACAAGTAGGGGGAGTGGCAGGCATAGGGAGAGGGAGAAGGTGGCTCCCTGCTGAGCAGAGAGCCTGACTCGGGACTTGATCCAGGATCCTGGGATCATGACTTGAGCTAAAGGCAGATACTTAATCAACTGAGCCACCCAGGTGCTCCTCTTTGTTTGGTTCTGAACTAAGTAATATTGGCTTCATAGAATGACTTGAGAAATGTTTCATCTTCTTCTATATTTTGGAGGTATTTGTGAACGATTGGTACTAATTCTTTTTAAATATTTGATAGAATTCACCAGTAAAGCCATGTGGGCCTGGATCTATTTTCATGTATAATTAGTGATTAGTAATTCAATCTCTTTACTTGATGTAGGTCTATGCAGATTTCTATTTTTTTTTCAAGATTTTATTTAAATTCAAGTTAGTTCACATATAGTGTAGTATTAGTTTCAGGGGTAGAATTTAATGATTCATCAGTTGATATAACACCCAGTGCTCATGATCCTGAGTGCCCATCACCCAGTTATGCCATTCCCCATCTACCTCCCCTTCAGCAACCCTCAGTTTGTTCGCTTGAGCTAAGAGTCTCTTATGATTTTCTTTCCTCTCTGTTTTCTTCTTATTTTAGTTTTTCTTCCCTTCCCTTATGTTCATCTGTTTTGTTTCTCAAATTCCACATATGAATGAAATCATATGGTATTTGTCATTCTCTGACTGACTTGTTTCGCCTAACACAATATACTCTAGTTCCATCCATGTCATTGCAAATGGCAAATTTTCATTCTTTTTGATGACTGAGTAATATTCCATTACACACACACACACACACACACACACACACACACACATTCCATATCTTCTTTATCCACTCATCAGTTGGTGGACATTTGGGCTCTTTCCATGTTTTGGCTAACAGACACATGAGAAAACATTCAACATCATTCGGCATCAGGGAAATGCAAATCAAAACCACTATGGAAACAAAACAAAACAAAACAAAACAAAACAAAACAAAACAAAACAAAAACACTATGAGATATCACCTCACACGAGTCAGAATGGCTAAAATTAACGACTCAGGGAACAGTGGATGTTGGCAAAGTTTCAGAGAAAGGGAAACCTTCTTACACTGTTGGTGGGAATGCAAACTGGCACAGCCATTCTGGAAAATAGTATGGAGGTTCCTCAAAAAGTTAAAAATAGAAGTACCCTATGACCCAGCAGTTGCACTATTAGGTATTTATCTCAAGGATACAAAAATAGTGATTTGAAGAGACTCATGCACCCCAATGTTTATAGCAACACTTTCCATAATAGATTTATTTTATTCTTCAGTTTCTTTCTTTTTTTAAATTTTTTATTTTTTTATTAACATATAATATATTATTAGCCCCAGGGGTACAGGTCTGTGAATTGCCAGGTTTACACAATTCACAGCACTCACCATAGCACATACCTTCCCTAATGTCCATAACCCAACAACCTTCTCCCTACCTCCCTCCCCCTGACAACCCTCAGTTTGTTTTGTGAGTTTAAGAGCCTCTTATGGTTTGTCTCTTTCCCAATCCCATCCTGTTTCATTTATTCCTTTCATCCTCCCCAAACCCCCCACATTGCCTCTCAACTTCCTCATATCAGGGAGATCATATGATAATTGTCTTCCTCTGATTGACTTATTTCGCTAAGCATAATACCCTCTAGTTCCATCCACGTCGTCACAAATGGCAAGATTTCATTTCTTTTGATGGCTGCATAATATTCCATTGTATATATATACCACATCTTCTTTATCCATTCATCTGTTGATGGACACCTAGGTTCTTTCCATGGTTTGGCTATTGTGGACATTGCTGCTATAAACATTCGGGTACACGTGCCCCTTTGGATCACTATATTTGTCTCTTTAGGGTAAATACCCAGTAGTGTGACTGCTGGGTCATAAGGTAGCTCTATTTTCAACTTTTTGAGGAACCTCCATGCTGTTTTCCAGAGTGGTTGCACCAACTTACATTCCCACCAACAGTGTAGGAGTGTTCCCCTTTCTCTGCATCCTTGCCAGCATCTGTCATTTCCTGACTTGTTCATTTTAGCCTTTCTGACTGGTGTGAGGTGGTATCTCATTGTGGTTTTGATTTGTATTTCCCTGATGCTTAGTGATGTGGAGCACTTTTCCATGTGTCTGTTGGCCATCTGGATGTCTTCTTTGAAGAAATGTATGTTCATGTCCTCTGCCCATTTCTTGATTGGATTATTTGTTCTTTGGGTGTTGAGTTTGATAAGTTTTTTATAGATTTTGGAAACTAGCCCTTTATCTGATATGTTGTTTGCAAATATCTTCTTCCATTCTGTCAGTTGTCTTTTGGTTTTGTTAACTGTTTCCTTTGCTGTGCAGAAGCTTTTGATCTTGGTGAAGTCCCAATAGTTCATTTTTGCCCTTGCTTCCTTTGCCTTTGGTGATATTTCTAGGAAGAATTTGCTGTAGTAGCTGAGGTCAAAGAGGTTGCTGCCTGTGTTCTCCTTAAGGATTTGGATGGATTCCTTTCTCTCATCCATTTTGAGTCTATTTCCATGTGTGGTGTAAGGAAATGGTCCAGTTTCATTTTTCTGCATGTGGCTATCTGATTTCCCCAATACCATTTGTTGAAGAGACTGTCTTTTTTTCCATTGGACATTCTTTCCTGCTTTGTCAAAGATTAGTTGACCATAGAGTTGAGGGTCTGTTTCTGGGCTTTCTATTCTGTTCCATCGATCTATGTGTCTGTTTTGTGCCAGCACCATACTGTCTTGATGATGACAGCTTTGTAATAGAGCTTGAAGTCTGGAACTGTGATGCCACCAACTTTGGCTTTCTTTTTCAACATTCCTCTGGCTATTTGAGGTCTTTTCTGGTTCCATATAAATTTTAAGATTATTTGTTCCATTTCTTTGAAAAAAATGGATGGGATTTTGATAGGGATTGCATTAAACGTGTAGATTGCTTTAGGTAGCATAGACATTTTCACAATATTTGTTCTTGCAATCCATGAGCATGGAACCTCTTCCCATTTCTTTGTGTCTTCCTCAGTTTCTTTCATGAGTACTTTATAGTTTTCTGAGTATAGATTCTTTGCCTCTTTGGTTAGGTTTATTCCTAGGTATCTTATGGTTTGGGGTGCAATTGTAAATGGTATTGAGTCCTTAATTTCTATTTCTTCTGTCTTACTGTTGGTGTATAGAAATGCAACTGTTTTCTGTGCATTGATTTTATATCCTGACACTTTACTGAATTCCTGTACAAGTTCTAGCAGATTTGGAGTGGAGTCTTTTGGGTTTTCCACATAAAGTATCATATCATCTGCAAAGCGTGATAGTTTGACTTCTTCTTTGCTGATTTGGATGCGTTTAATTTCTTTTTGTTGTTTGATTGCTGAGGCTAGGTGTTTAGTTTCTTTTGATAATTTATGCCTCTTTAGGAATTTGTCCATCTCATCTAAATTTTCTAATTTGTGAGAAGATTTTTTGTCTATAGTGTTCCTTTATAATCTTTTTTAATTTCAGGAAGGTCAATAGTGATGTCCCACTTTTATTCCTGATTTTGATAATTTGAATATTCTTTATTATTTTCTTGGTCAGTCTTGCTGAACATTTGTAAAATTTGCTGATGTTTCAAAGAACCAGCTTTTCACTGATTGTCTCAATTTTCATATCTGTTCTCCATTTTATGTATTTTTACTCTCATCTTTATTATTTCCTTCCTTCTCCTTGCTTTGGATTTAGTTTGCACTTTCTATTTTCTTCAGGTATAAGGCTAGATTATTGAAATTGAGATCATTCTTTTTAAAAAAAGCATACTTATTGATAGCTATAAATTTGTTTCCTAGCTCCTCTTTAGCTCTATTCCAAAAGTTTTGGTATATTGTGCTTTGTTTTTTCAGTCATCTCAATGTATTTTCTAGTTTCCCTTGTAATTTATTTTTGACTCAGTGGTTACTTAGGAATGTATTGTTTAGTTTCCACATATTTGTGAATTTTCCTTTTTTTTGGTTTTTATCTCTAATGTCACTCCATTGTAATTAGAGAATCATATTTTGTATTAACTTAATCTTAAAAAATTATTGAGGCTTATTTTGTATGCTAGCAAAATGGTCTCTTCTGGAGAATGTTGTATGTGTAGTTTGAAAGTATTACGCTGTTATTGGGTAGAGTGTTCTCTAGATGTCTGTTAGATCTAGTTGGTTGGTAGTGTAGTTTAATCCTCTGCCTCATCTTTCCTTTTTTATATTTTTCCTAGTTGTATCTATTATCAGAAGTGGGATATTGTCATTTGCAAATATCTTCTCCCATTCCGTGGGTTGCCTCTTTGTTTTCTTGACTGTTTCCTTTGCTGTGCAGAAGCTTTTGATTTTGAAGAAGTCCCAAAAGTTTATTTTTGCTTTTGTTTCCTTTGCCTTTGGAGACATATCTTGAAAGAAGTTGCTGTCGCTGATATTGAAGAGATTACTGCCTATGTTCTCCTCTAGGATTCTGATGGATTACTGTCTCACGTTGAGGTCCTTTATCCATTTTGAGTTTATCTTTGTGTACAGTGTAAGAGAATGGTTGAAGATATTTGCAAATGACAGTACAGACAAAAGGTTGATATCCAGGATCTATA
>NW_019154153.1:5779203-5937033 GCF_002288905.1 Enhydra lutris kenyoni
ATCATATGGTTTCACTTATTTGTGGAGCATAACAAATAGCATGGAGGACAAGGGGAGATGGAGAGGAGAAGGGAGTTGAGGGAAATTGGAAAGAGAGGTGAACCATGAGAGACTATGGACTCTGAAAAACAACATGAGGGTTTCGAAGGGGTAGGGGGTGGGAGGTTGGGCGAACCAGGTGGTGGGTATTGGAGAGGGCACAGATTGCATGGAGCACTGGGTGTGGTGCAAAAACAATGAATACTGTTAGGCTGAAAATAAATTAAAAAAAAATTAAAAATAAATAAAAAGAAGTAAAAAAATGAGGTGAATTAAGTTCATGATACTTATAGATAAGATTGTTACATTTGCCTTTTGCTCTGTCATGCTTTATATTGTATTTATAAATATATTTTATACAAATAAAAAATGTGAGCAAGAAAAAAACACTGAAAAGAAATTAAAAAATAAAAATTTTTAAAAAAAGAAAAAAAAGAAATTTAACACTATGTTGTATTCCCAAGTATGGCCTTCCTGTAATATAATAATTAAATAAAGTACTTAAAATATTAAAAAAAATACTGAAAGAAAAAAATAAATGTTGGCAATTACTTTACATTTAAAAAATATATGGATTGAGTTTTCCTTCAGAATGGCAGAATGTTAAGTGTAGCATTTCTTCTCTCCCATGAAATAACTAGATGGCTACAGGAATTCATAAAAAGAATCATTTAAAGTTTCTGGAGTGGAAACACATGAACTAAAAATAGAAAAACAGGGGCACCTGGGTGGCTCAGAGGGTTAAGCCTCTGCCTTTGGCTCAGGTCATGACCTCAGGGTCCTGGGATCAAGCCCCACACTGAGCCCCGCATTGAGCCCCGCATGGAGCTCTCTGCTCAGCAGGGAGCCTGCTTCCCCCTCTCTCTCTGCCTGCCTCTGCCTACTTGTGATCTCTGTCTGTCAAATAAATAAATAAAATCTTTGGAAAAAAAAAGAAAAACTAGAGAAAGCTAACAGAGTTGTGTTTTAAAGGAGTAACAAAATTAATAAAACTTTAGCTAGACTGACCAAGAAAAAAACAGAAAAGACAAAAATCATGATTGGAAGAAGTTCAGCACTATTGGCCTTATAGAAATAAAAGACTATTAAGGAGTACTATAACAACTCTCTCCCAACAAACTAGATAATCTAGAAGAAGTGTACAAATTCTTACAAACACTACCAAAACTGGCAGAAGGGAACTAGAAAATCTGAGTAGAGTTCTCACAGGAGATTGAATTAGTAACTGTAATACTACTCAGGTCCAGATAGCTTCACTGGTGAATTCTACCAAGTTTAAACATGAATTAGCTTCAACTCTTCTTAAACTCTTCCTAACAATAGAAGAGAAGGGGACACTCCACAACTCATTATATGAGGTCAGCTTTACCCTGATACCAAAGCCAGAAAAATACCTTGCAAGAAAAGAAAACTGCAGAGCAGCATCCCTTATGACTATAGATGTCAAAATCCTCAGCAAAACATGAGCAAACTGAATATAACAGAATAGAAATGGGATTACACACCACAATCAAGCTGGGATTTAAGCCAACAATATAAAGTTGATTCAAACTCTGAAAATCAATATAATACATCATCTTAATAGAATAAAAGACAAAAGCCACACTATCATCTCAAGAGACACAGAAAAAAGTACCTGACAAAATCCAACCCTTTCATGATTAAAAACACTCAACAAGCAAGGACTAGATGGGAACTTCCTCAACCTAGCAAAGGGCACCTACAAAAAGCCCATATCATTCTAATGGTGAAAGATGGAAAGCTTTCCCCATATGATGAAACTAAATAAGTATGTTGTATGACAATACTTGTATTCAATATTTTAGTCAGGCAAGAAAAAGAAATAAAGGCATCCATTTTAGGATGGAAAAAGTAAAACTCTTTCTATGCACAGGTGGCATGATCTTTTATATAGAAAATCATAAAAATCCATTAAAAACCATTAGAACCAGTAAATGAATACAGCAGAGTTGCAAGATACAAGATCAATACACAAAATTTAATCATGTTTCTACAGATTTGTAATTAACAATTCAAAAATGAAATTAAGAAAACAATGTCATTTAGCCTCAAAAATACTTGGGAATAAATTTAACAATGAAGTGAAAGCCTGTAGATGGACAACTACAAGACATGAGTTAAGAAATTAAAGATTTAAATAAATGGAAAACATCCCATATTCATTGTTGGAACATTTAATGTGTTAAAATAACCATAGTCTCCAGTTTGACCTACAACTGAATTTTGGGTAGAAATTGACAAGTTGATCCCAAAATTAAAATGAAAACATAAATGAGCTCAATAGCCAAAACACCTTGAAAAAGAATCGAGAATAGAGAAAAGAAGAATAAAGTTACAGGACTCAGATTTTCTCTATTTCAAAACTTACTACAAAACTGTAATCATCAAGACACGTTTTAACTGGTTAAGGATAGATATATAAATCTGTGGAATAGAATCGACAGCCAGAAATAAGCTCTTACTTTTATGGTCAATTGATTCTTGACAAGGGTGTCATTATATTGTGACTTATACTAAGAAATATGTATTTGGTCTTCACCCCTGTTCCTGACATGGAGTATCTAAAATCCTCGTAATTTCCTAAATTAGAAGAGAGATGAAAGTGTCTTTTGGTATCTTCAACAAGCTCCTTTCAGCCCTGAGTTAATGAGTTGACTCTTGGAAACCCTCTAAGGATGTAAGCTGGTTACCAGAGTAATGAACTCTATAATTATAAGGTTGGGATATTCAGCTCCTCTATATCTTCTGACAGGGGAGTGGGGATGGAGATAGACTTGACCACTAACAGGCAATGATCTTATTAATTATGTCTTTTGAAGCATGAAGCATGCCAGGGGTGTGCTGCACCCCAAAACTCCACTTGGGACAGAAGATCCTGTGCTCTGGACCTTTTGGAACCTTATTCTGTATATCTCTCCACATGGCAATTCATTCATATGTTTTAGTATTCTTAATAAACTGGTAATCTAGTAAGTAAACTGTTTCCCTGAGTTCTGTGAGCTCTTCTAGCAAATTAACCCAAGGAGGGGTCTTGGAAACTTCTGATCTATAGCTAGTGGGTCAGAAGCACTGATAACAACCTGAACTTGTGATTGGCATCCAGAGTGGTGTGTGTGTGTGTGGAGTGGGGGGAAGTCTTGTGTGTGTGAACTCTTAACCTGTGTGATCTGACATTAACTTCAGGTAGGTAGTATCAGAATTCAGCTAAAATATAGGACACCCAACTGGTGTCACAGAATTATTTGATGTGGAGGAAAAAAAATGCACTATCTGGTCATCAAGGTTTTCATTATGAGTAGTGCTGTGAGTAGAGAGAAAGAGATACACAGGAGAGTTTTTCCTCTTTACAGGTGCTAAGACAGCAGATTGAGGGCAAGAATTATCAACAGATGGCACTGAGACAACTGTTTAGTTATATGCTAACCGATGAAACTAGGCTCTTATATCATACCATACATAAATATCAACTCAAATGATCATAGATGTAAATAAAACTAAAGCTCGTAAGAGAAAACACAAGAGTAAATCTCAGAGATCATGGGTTAGCCAATGGTTTTTAGATACGGCACCAAAAGCATAAGTAACTGAAAAATTAGACTTCATCAAAACTGAAAAATTTTTGCTGCAAATAATATCATCAAGAAGGTTAAAAACAGCTCACAGGCTAGGAGAAAATGTTTGTAAACCATACATCTGATAAAGTACTTGAATCTAGGATACATTAGTAACTCTTAAAACTCAATAATTAAAAGACAACCAAATTAAAAATAAACTAAAGACATACATTGCTCCAAAAAAGATACACACATGGCCAAAAAGCACACCTGAAACTAATGATATATTAACTGTATATTAACTAATTGAACTTAAATAAATAAATTAATAGAAAAAAGAAAAATAAAAGGTGCTTAACATCATTACTTATTGGGGAAATGGAAATCAAAGTCACAGGGAGGTAATACTTCATACCCACTGGGATGACTATCAGCACAATGACAAATAATGACAAGTGTTGTCCAGGTTGTAGAGAAATTAGGACCCTCATTCATTACTAGTGGTAATGTAAAATGGTACAGCTACTTTGGAAAACACTATAGCAGTTCATCAAATTGTTAAACAGAGTTGTCCTTTGACTTAGCAATTGTACACTTAGGTGTATATATAAATGAAATGAAAACATATGCCAACACAAAACTTGTTCAAGAATGTTCACAGTGGCATTAACAACAGCCAAAAAATGGAAAACATTTTAAGTGTCCAACAGCTGATGAATGGATAAACATGTGGTGTTGCAATGGAATATTATTTGACAATAAAAAAGGATGAAGGTCTGATGCATGCCACAATGTGGATGAACCTTGAAAACATTATGCTAAGTGAAAGAAGCTAGTCATAAAAAACAACATATTATATTTCCATTTATATGAAAAGCCAGAATAGACAATTCTATAGAGATAGAAAGTAGATTAGTGGTTGCCTTTGGCTGAAGGGAGTGGGGGTGGAATGGGGTGGGGAGAAATGGACAGTGACTGGTAATGGGTATGGAGTTTCTTTTTAGTGTGATGAAAATGTTCTAAAATTTGACAGTGGTAATGGTTGCTCAACACTGTGAATGTTATAAAAACACTTGTTTATTTTTAAATAGGTGAATTTTTATCATACATGAAGTATATCTCAATAAAGATGTTAAAAGTAAAGAGTAAGCTAGTATCTGGCATGTGTTAAGCATTTAATAAGGTAAACTATGAAATTAAAAAAATGGTCAAGCATAATTCTTTGAACAGTTCTGCACTTCTCTGTAGTAGTGAAGTAGAGGTTTGTGTCAGAAATGACTGACAGTCTGAGAACATGGGGAAAAGGTGGTGGCGATGACAGAAGCCCCTAGCAAAAAAGAAAATTTAGAGATGGGAGAGGAATAGGGATTCCTTTTAGGGGAATGTTAGATGGTAGGGTGGATCCATCCACTGAAGATTAATATGAATAATCTTCATATTAATTCAAATGTGAATTAATATGAATTAATATGATTTATCCTCATAACAGGAAAATTTTGGTTAAATAGATATAAAATCTTGCTACTTTGGCAATCACCTGAGAGTTTCCCTTCCTAAAGAGTTTGAGGTTGGTGAGCTGATGGATATATTAAATTATCATATATAGTGAAGGGGTAGATTGGATAGTAATGTTTACATAATTTTTAAAAAATTTTTTTAAGATTTTATTTATTTGAGAGAGCAAATTGAGAGAGAGAGAGCGAGCACGAGCAGGAGGCAGAAGCAGAGGGAGAGGGAGAAGCAGACTCCCCACTGAGCAGGGAGCCTGATGCGGGGCTTGATCCCAGGACCCTAGGACCATGACCCAAGCCGAAGGTAGATGCCCTATCAACTGAGCCACCTAGATGCCCCTTACATAATTTTTAAAAAGTAATATAGTTATTTAAAATTGTTTTCTTGTAGGTGTCTTCAGAAGACGTACCCTTCACAACTCCCATCCCTTGGTGTCATTCTCATATTCATGAATGAAGCTCTGTCCATTATACAACGTGCCATCACTAGTGTCATCAACCGCACCCCCTCTCAGTTGTTAAAGGAGATCATCTTGGTGGATGATTTTAGCTCAAATGGTGAGCAACTTGATCAAAGAATAATAGTTTGTTGACTGTGTTGGGCTGGGAAAGTGTTTTCTCTTAGAGTTTAGGACACTTTGAGCTCCTTCTATAGTGAAGAGAAAGGGATCATTTATTGAGGCCCTATGTGCTGGACACAATAATCTTCACAAAGTCAAAGCAGAAGGTCATCATCTTGATTACACAGATGGGGAAACTAAGACACAGAGAGTTAGACCACGTAATGTGACCAAATTGCATCGCAAGTTAATGATGGAGCTGAGTGAGGTCCAGGACTGAGTGGCTCCAAAGCCTTTCTATGCACCATGATGGAGACCTGAGGCAGTGAAGTGGGGTCCAAAATTAGACATCAGATACCAAGAAGGGAGTCAGAACTGTTCCCTATGAGGAAAAGCAATCTTCCTGGGTAATTAAATCCAGAGAAAATGGAGCTCTGGATGTGGAGACTCTTCATAGTGGCCACGTTTCTTGCTCACAGCATGCCCCCTCCCCACCTCTGTCTAGTTTACCAGGGGGGACAGGGAGAAGTGGGAGATTGTGGACCTGAGTCCTTATTTTCTGGGATTTTAGAATCCCAGTTCTTCCTTTATAAGCTCCATGTCCATGGGTATCTCAACTTCTCCATGTTCCGGTTTCCTTATCTGTAAAACATGAATGTTGGTAATAATAACTATCTCATAAACTGTAAGGAGAGTTACATGAGATAACCATGGCAGCTGACATTGTTCCAAGCACCTTATGTGTGTTAACTGTTTTAATCATTATAATAACCTATGGGGAAGAACCATTGTCTTGTCCATTTTACAGATGCAAAAACCTAAGGCATAGTCTGGCTAAGGAATTTGCTAAATACCGCAGTGCTGGTAGGAGAAAAAATTGAGATTTGCAGATTCCAGAGCCCTATCTCTAGCCACTATGTTCACTAATATAATATGTAGGTTATGAATAGCACTTAGCACATAGTAACCTCTCAGCCAGTGTTAGCTCTTAGTTTTTTAAATTTTGAAGAAACTAGAAAAAAGTCACAGAGATTTGGGCTAGGAATAAGGAAGAAATTTCTGAGATTAAGGACTGTGGAGTGGCTGATCATGGGAGGCAGAATGTTTTCCTTCTCTGGGGGATCTTTAAGTACCAGACAGGTACTTATTGCAGATTCAAATTAGGGGCAGTTTGACCCAAGAAGAAGAGGCAAATGGCCTCTAAACTTTCCTTTTTGGATTTCCAGACACTAAAAATATTCCTTTAATGTTTTAAATACCTTCCTTTCTTGTCGTTTCAATATAAATGCACAAAAAATAATTATGAAGGTACAGTTCCTAAGCTGAATTCCATTGAAAACCGAAGAAAAGAAAATGGCTGAGTTCATTCCTTTCTGGGCAGACACACCTGGTTTTTCAGTAAGAAATGAGAACTTGATTAGAAAGACTTCTGTCCTAGACATTTGAACACACCTTGGCACCACTTCCTGTCTCTGTGAGATGATTTGAGGCAAATTATCTCACCTGTCTGAGACTCAGCTTCTTTATGGGAAAAATGTAAGAGCTGAGCTGAGGGACCCCTGAAGATATCATTTCCTGTGGGAAAAAAATCAGTGGCTCTTTAATTCCACATTTCATAAAGAGTAGATAAGAATTATTTCAAGATTTCTACCTGTGGAACAATGAAATCAAAAGGTACAAGATTACCTTTTGTCTGCATTGGGTAGACACATAAAGAGAAGTCAAGCAAAACTCTGGATCGTTCCAAACTATTCCCCTATCATATAACACATCTCTCTCACTTTGGTCAAGAACCCATTATGCTTTTCATAGAGATAATGTGTAAATGGGCACAGAAGAGGGGACTGTTAGTCATTCTTTGACCGATGTCCCTGGGACAGGAATTAGCTTCTCTCTCATTAACCATGAAAATATCAACTAGATTGGTTCTATACAGAACAGAACTTAAGAATCTGTTTTGTGTTAAATTGAAGAAAATAAATGGAAGTCTACCACATAGGCCACAAGAGAAACTTACTGTTCATTTGACTTTGTGGAGCAAGAAACTCAACTACTTTATGTCTCCAGTTCCTCATCTATAATACAGTGGAAATAATAGTGTTTACCTGATAGCACAATTTTGAAGATTAAATAAGACATGTAAAGTCCTCAACATAGGAATTGCTCCCAATAAATGTTAAGTAGAGTTATTACTCCCTATTTACCTTAAAATCATTTGTAGTATGTTGAAATGCCATAACTTGGTTATGTCCCCTTCTTTTTCCCCCTAGGTATGAAGCTTCACTTTTATCAGGTCAAATATTTCAACTGTCAACAGAGCTAATCCAACTTTTTCAGAATTTGTACTAATATAAATGGAATTATCTATTTTCTCTCCAATTTTAGGCAAATTTTATAACTAACAACTATTTATTGAGTTTGCACCAAAAAAAGGCACTATGCAGGGAAGACAATATCAGTGACTTCAAGAAATTCCCGTATTAATTTATGAGGCAAGACATACCTATGGAAAGATATTTCAATATACGAAGAATGGTGTGTCAAATTGAGTGAGCTGTCACTGAGTGCAAGAAAGCCTGGAGAAATGGCTGGGATGAGCTAGAGAGCCTTCCTGGAGGAGGAGGACTTGGATTGGGACTTGAAAATTTGGTAGGATTTAGAAAAAAAAAAAAAAACAGTGGAAGATTGGGTGTGTGGTGGGTGTGGGAGATAGAGAGTGATGGAAAGAATGATACGAGCAAATCTGCCAAAGCCAGAAGCAGCCTGAGCTGAGCATCCTGGAATGAAGAATTTGGGGGCAAAGAGGACCAGTGGGAGAGCAAGGCTGAGAAGGGAGCACAAGCTTATTTTAGAAGATCCACTGAAGGGTCTTTAATTCTTGTGCTGGACTGTAGTCATTATTTCTGAGAGGATAAATCAGAATCTATAAGTCATAAAATTTTGGAATTGGAAGGATCCTGACATATTATCCAGCCTTCCTTCTAAGTTGAGGAAACAGAGATACCCAAATGAGAAGTGACAGAATTAGATAGTAATTAGACAGAATTAGATACTGTAGTTCCTAATAATGCTCTTAACAACTATGTACGACCAACCACACAGATTATTCTTTATATTTTTTGGTGAGATTTTTAAAATGCCTTTTAGCACAAGGTACCTACCTCAGAAGTTATGGTAATCCTGTTCTTGCTCCTTTCAATGATTATAACACCTCCACCAGGATTTTCAGGTTTTCCATTCACCTTGATTTTTTTTTGAAGAAATTGCTAAAAAAAAAAAAAAAAGGAAAAAAATATATATATAGGTAGAATCCATGATTCCATCTTCTATGGGTGGGTGCCATCAAGGGTGAACTTCAGAACCTGCTCCTCCCTCTCTCAATTTGCCATAAACCTTTCAGGGGCACAGTGGTGTCAGGAGAAGAAAAAAATATGGCAACCCCTTCTGACTGCAAGTAGTCACTTTCTGTGAGTAGTACTTCCTGAAAGTAGTGACTAGTTGAGTGTAGGGACTTTCCAGCTTAGTTTCTCACAGTTGGAGCAAACAGCCTTCAGATCCACTGACTCTCTTTACATTTCCAATTATTGAGTTAGTTTTCCTGGAGTGCATCTGGGAAACTTCTAACATAGGGCAAATTTTTGTGCCATGGTCATGTAGGTATTGCTTCCAGATCTTGATCACTTCAGCACTCATAAATCTACTTTTCTTCTGAGGGAGAAACCGGCAAGAATCTCATCTCTGGACCCTGGAAAGAGAGGAATAGGGGGAGATCATGATAAACCCAACTAGGTACACACATACTTCTTGAGGCAGCATGGCTTGGTGGTTAGACACAACGTGAGCTCACATCCAGGGTGTGCCACTTATTAGATGTGTAACTTGGACAAGTTTCTTAATCTCTCTGTGCTTCAGTTTTTTTGTCTGTAAAGTGAGGATACTGAAATACCTACCTTATAAGATAATTTGAAATTAAAATAAATTAATGTTATCAATGGAAAACTCAGTCTCTCGGTTAGATATTTTAAACACTGCTTAGTGATTTGCATGCAAGTTGTTCTCATACATATGAGGAAGTCAACTGGTAGGCTGAGTCAAAGAACAAATTTATAGACAGACTTTATAAAAGAGAGGGGAAAGAGGGAAGAAAAAAATGGCAACGATCTGGGAATAGTGAATCCTGTTTGCACAATTTGGGGATAAATTCATAGCTAGAAGCTAGAAAAGCGATTAGCTTGGGTGTTCTGTCCAAAACTGGTCCTTGAATAGAAATATGTAAAACAAGACAAAACAGTTTCAGTTGTTTGTGTCTTCTTCAGAAAATCTTGAGAGTTTAGCCATGGGAAAGACATTCCAGGCGGTCTCCACAATGTCTGTTCACCAGCACCTCTACCTTAGTTAGGTCAGGTAGGTAGACCTGTGAGAATTCTCAACACACATAAAGCATAAATAACAATCCTTGTTACACAGTAAGCAGTATGATTATTCTAAGGTAGTTTAACTTCCAGGGAAAGGAGATTAGGAATGGAGCATTAAGCCTGAGGATAGAATGGAGAGAAGTAGGTGCAGGGGGAACACTACTTATTTCTCACCCAAGATGGTAAATTGCTCATCCTTAACTGGAGGTAGTTCAACCACTACTACATGATAGTGTGAAATTTTGACAACACATTGATTATTGCACTCAGAATGTCTATAGGTGTGCATTTGGTTGGCAGGAGAACTAAAGACACGCTTGGATGAGAAGATTAAGCTTTACAACTGGAAGTACCCAGGACTACTAAAAATAATTCGACATACGAAGAGAGAGGGTCTTGCTCAAGCACGCAACACTGGCAGGAAAGTGGCCACAGCTGATGTGATTGCCATCTTGGATGCTCATGTTGAAGTGAACGTTGGGTGGTAAGGCTCCAGGAGATTTCTTCTCCTAAGAAAGGGGAGAAGGGAGATATTGAAAATGTACTACATAAAAGACAGGGTATTATGGAAATAGGGAAAGATAACACCAGACCTCAAACAAAGAAAATATCCAAAGACAGGGTGTTTTTACTCAGGGAATTTGGTTGACTAAGGAAGTGTTTTAGTGTTATGGAAGAAAAAAAAAAAGAAAAAAAAGAAAATAACTGTGGGCTTGGAGTGTTGATAACCTTGGAGTTGACAAACTTGGAGTGCTGACTTTGCCAAATAACTTTGTGACTAAATAAGTCACACCTAACTAGACTTTTATGTCCTTAACTATAAAATTGAAGAAATTATCTTTTGATAATTCCTAAGGTTTTTCTCAGTCCTGAAATTACATGATACAGAGAAAGTTGTGTTCTTTGGAGAATCAAATAGTAAATAGACATCATTTTGGAAACAGGGAGATCCAAAGAGTTAATGTAAATTTAGGCAGAATGCCAATAGTCTTGTTCATAATGACTTGAGAGTGATATTTGGGTACCAATTCCAAATCTGTTATTGACATACGTCCGCTGCTAGCAGCTTCAAGTATCCTGAAAACTGCAAAGGTTCTCTGCACTGTGGAGTATCCTACTCACAGCCCAGCACAGCATAAGTGAAAACGGTGCTCAATGTCAGGGCAAGGTGCTTGAAGAAGTTTTGTTTGCTTGCTTCTTCTACTTCCTTTCATATCCAACCTGGATTTGTTACACACTCTTCTTCTAGGGCAGAGCCCATTTTGGCTCGGATTCAGGAAGACCACACTGTGATTGTGTCTCCTGTGTTTGATAATATTCATTTTGATACCTTTGAACTGGAAAAGTATGCATTGGCAGTTGATGGGTTTAACTGGGAACTATGGTGCCGCTATGATCCACTGCCAAAGGCCTGGTTTGATCTGCATGATGCCACTGCTCCAGTAAAGTAAGTCTGAGGTTTAGGGAACTTGATTAGAACGTGGGAAATCAGGAATGGATGGTGTGGGTTTTGTTTATCTTTTATGGTAATGCTGGGAGTGAGTGGGAGAAATGGAGGAGATGGGGTAAAAGAGGATAGAGAAAAAAAATAAAGGCATTTCAGACTAAGGGCTTTCAAACAAAAAGCAAAGTATATACTGTTTTAAAAAAACATTTGAGGCATTTTAAGCATTTATCAGGATATGAATTAGGGATATGTAGATGAAAAAGGTTTAATTTCATTATAATTCAGGAAGGGCTATGGCAGCATGAGGGTGAAGGAAGGCTACATGTACTTAGTTCAGCCTGAGGGTTTAGGAAAAGCCTTCAGGATAAGAAGGGGCTTGAGTAGACCTTTGGAAGCCAGATCATCATTGGCTTCCTATCGCTCACCGCTATCTTGACCCATTCCTCATCAAGAGGTTAGTAACTCTCTTACTGTGTGTTCTATAGGAGTCCTTCCATCATGGGCATCCTGGCTGCCGACAGGATCTTTCTGGAAGAGATTGGATCTCTGGATGGTGGGATGCTGGTCTATGGAGGAGAGAATGTGGAACTCGGCTTGAGGGTGGGTACATTTCCTTCTCATTATGAGAAAAAGCAGAGGGGAAAATAATTGGAGAGTTGGATGGTCTTTGGAATTCTGGAAGAAGGCTGAATGTCATTGGCTCAAGAGATAGATAAACTCTCATGCTTCCGAGTCACTAGAAATAGGCAGTAAAACTTCTGGAGTGGAGTTTTCTGGTAGAGGTTTATATAATCTGGGAGATATGGATGGAAAGACATAGAACTGAGACTCAGCAGATGGTATTCTTATTTACCTTAAGGGGAATAAGCATTCCAAGCATTTTCTAAGCATCTTCTAGATCTCATGCTTAAAATATCCCTCCTATAGTATTCCTTTTGAATACTGAAATTCTATAGTATTCCTGAAATTCTATGCCTGAGACCAGGTGATCTCTAGTCCATTACAGTATCTGGAAGCATGAGATATTTTCTAAAGTTTATTCAGACCTACTCCCTTCAGTTCCTTTCTACTTGGAACTGATGACCCTAGAACTAGATATTATACCCAATTAAGACCTAAACAGGACCTCACATTTTTGTGTCAACCAATACAGTTTGAGCTTTTATCTGGGTTATACCTTAAGCCACAGTAATAGTTGGACAGAGAAAACTACTGTTCTGCCTGGCTGTCCTAACCAATTTTCCCTTTTATGAAATGAATAGAAGCATCCTTATTTCATCTACTTCATAAGGATAATGGCACTGTTAAAATGTAATAAATATTTTTAAAATTAAATTAATTTTTTTCATGATCCATAATTAATTGTTTATGCACCACATGCCGTGCTCCCTCCAATCCATGCCCTCCTTAATACCCACCACCAGGCTCACCCAGCCTCCACCCCACTCTGCTCCAAAACCCTTAGTTTGTTTCTGAGTCCACAGTCTCTCATGGTTTGTCTCCCTCTCTGATTTTCCCCAACTTACTTCTCCTCTCCATCTCCCAATATTTTAAAATGATTTATGAAGACATTAATTAGAATTCTTGTTTGGCTTTTGTGAGAAAGGCTGAAATAACAGGTTTAAAAAAGATAGAAATTGATTTCTTTTTTCCACAACAGTTTGGACATGAGCGGTTCAGGATTGAGATGGCATCTTCAGGGTGATGGGGACCAAGACTCTTCCATCTTGTGGTTCTGCTATACTCCACACCACACCTGTACTCTACTCATTAGAATGAGGAAGGCGGGGGGAGCGGAGACAGAGCATGCTTTCTTTTTAAGGCCACTACTTGAAAGTTGTATATGTTATTTCCCTCAAATCCCACTGGCCACTGCTGGTCATATGGCCATTGGGGAACAAAAGAGTGTGGGAAATGTAGATTTCAGCTAGTTGCTTATGTGTGCAGTTATTTCTTCTACAACAATAAATGTAGAAAGGAATAGGTATTGAGTATACAGTTAGTCTCTAGCACAAAAATATAAATGCAGAAATAATTATTTTATGCATGGTACTTATTAGCAAAGTCCTAGGATGACCCTAGCTACATTATGGCTGAGGTTTTCTTACCTACCACTGCTTCCATGAATTTGGAACTCCAATTCCCCAAGTTAGGGTCCCAAGCCCTTCTTACCATTCTGAGTTCCCCATGGTTTTTTTTTTTTTTCCCCTCTTTCTTCTGCTGCCGCCTATTTCCATTCCCTTACTCTATATTGAACTCCAATATTTTAGTTTCCACAAGAAATCCTCTTTCTTTTAACATTCTGTGCTTTTTTTCATAGATTTTGCTGGAGATGTAGGAAGTGTCAGGGAAAGGCCATTCTTTTATTTTTCTTGGATAAAACAGTTCTACCCATATCTAGTTTCCTTAGTTTGTGTGTGTGACTATTTGCCTTTTAAAACCTCTCAGCACGTGTTAAGATCTCCATTTCTCCAATGACAGATCATGGGGAATAGTAGAACTGCATGGGGTGTTTTATTCTGACATCTAGAGGCATGGCAGTGATAGTGCACATGGGACTGTATAAATGGAGATGGACTGTTGGGGCTGATGCTCAAGAAAGAAAAACCAGCATTTATTGGGCACCTTGTGTATTTCTGACTCCTTGTTGGAGCTTAACAGGCTCACTACCTGGACTCAGAATCCAGCTTTGTCATTTACTTGCTGATAAATGTGGGCAACTTACTTAAATGAGGATAATAATAATACCTATGTGGTAAGGATTAAATTCATGAAAAAATTAGGGTAACATTTGCCACAGAGCAAGTCATTGTTATTATAAAGAGAAGCTTCACGTCCCTCTTTGTGTTAGACACACACACACACACACACACACACACACACACACAATGTTTAGCAAGTGGGAATAAATTGAAAGAGTAAAATTTGAAAACTTTTTGTTAAGGATAATAGTTAACCTTACTTCATAAATGGCAATCATGACTTATCTTTTCACTTGAATTTAAGATTTTTTGTGCCATTTTTTTTTCTCTTCTGAATTCCTGTGGATTGGAAACAACCAGCAACTAAAGAAATTGGAAGGAATTTGTATTTGAAATTTTAGATGTTTGGCTTCAGAAAATAAAATCTGAAAAAAAATCAGTTGTAACCTCCACATGATTTTGGAAACTAATGAAGAGAAACTCAGGAGGATAATGGAAGAAAAGAGCTGTTTCAAGTTAAAAATCATAGACATTTATGAATACTTGTTATGCCATTTCATGCTCCTGATAGTTTTATGCCTTTTTGTGGATAAGCTACCTGAGACTCAGGATGGGGAGTGTTTTGCCCCTAGCTGTCAGGTATTCAGAGATAGAATCAGGATTTGAACACAGGTCAGTCTGGCTTCAAAACCTGACTTTTTGTCATTGTGCTATTCTGGGTTTTGGGGAATGAGGGAGGAGACTCTGTGGGTTCAGAAGTAGAAGAAGGGATGAAAAAATTTTGAAAGTCAGGTAAGGGGACTGACACTTCAGGTGGTTAACTGAACCAGCACGACCTAAGTTGCTCACTCTTATCTCAAAGGCTTCCTTGGGCATGAAGGTAGTAGGTTTCTAACCACTGTCAAATAGGCCAATTAATTCCCCAAAACCGCACGCTTCTTGGGAAACCATGAAGAGAAGACACTGGAGCCATTATGTCAATCTAATTCCAATGGACCATTCTACCATCTATCTGGGTGAAGATCATATTTTTAAGCCAAATATTAGAATGTGTGGCCTGAAAAGTAAGTTCGTACCTGTCAGGATGGCAAAGAAGAGTATTTATAGTTATATCATTTTATCATAAGTCATGATATCTTTTAGTCAAGAATTACTCATATTAGTTATCTATTGCTGTGTAGCAGGATTATCACAAAGTCGGTGATTCAAGGCAAGGTGCACTTACCATCTCACAGTTTCTGTGGATTAAGTGTCCATGCATGGCTTAGCAGGGTCGTCTACAAAAGTGCAGTCAAGGTGTTGGCCATGGCTAGTTTCTCATTTAGGATTGACTGGGGAAAGACCTGATTGCAAACTCATGGGATTGTTGGCAACGCTCAGTTCCTTGAAGCCTTCTAGACTGAAAAAACATTCAGTTCTTTGCTGTCTATCAATTGGAAGCCAACCTTAGTTTCTTGCCCTGTGGCCTCTTCATCATGGTGGTTCACAACATGGTGGCTTGCTTCTTCCAAACCAACATGATAGCATGTCTCTAACCAGAATGACACTGCAGTCTTTTTTAAAGATTTTATTCATTTGTTTGACAGACAGAGATCACAAGAGGCAGGCAGAGAGAGAAGAAGGGAAGCAGGCTCACCGCTGAGCAGAGAGCCCGATGCAGGGCTCAATCCCAGGACCCTGGGATCATGACCTGAGCCGAAGGCAGAGGCTTTAACCCACAGAGCCACCCAGGTGCCCTGACACTTCAGTCTTATGTAGTGTAATCACACACATGCAATCGTGTGCATCCTTTGACATATTCGATTGGCCAGAAGGAGATCACAAGCCCATACTCAAAGGGAGGAGGTTAGAGAGGGGAGTGAACACCAGGAGGCAAGGATCATGGGAGCCCCGAGAGTCTATCTGCCACATTGCTTTATATCTGGCACACAGGACAGAGGGGATCTTGGGAGATGAAGTCTAGTGAGACTGGCTCAGTGTGTGGTGCCTCTTAGGACTTCCATACTTTCTTAAGGATATTAGAACAGAGGCAACCATTACTTGGTCTGTTCAGAAGATTTCCTGAAAGACATAGGATTTGGGGAGCTATGTGAACTATGGGAGAGAAGCATTTTAGTAGACTTCTAATAAAGGTTGTCTTAGGTAGGCAGGTAGGTTGAGAAGCCACATTGAAATGGGAGTGAGAGGACTGAATTTACATTCTTTAAAAATGATTCCAAAATATGGCCTCCGTGAGTCCGTAAGCTATGATGCTTCTTGGTCATGGGCCTAGCCTTCCCAGGTGACTTTCTTTTCTTCTTTTACAGGTGTGGCAGTGTGGAGGGAGAATTGAGATCTTACCCTGCTCCAGGATTGCTCACCTAGAGAGACACCACAAGCCCTATGCCTTGGATCTGAGTCTTGCCTTGAAGCGTAATGCTGTGCGAGTGGCTGAAATCTGGATGGATGAATACAAACACATGGTCTATTTGGCCTGGAACATCCCTCTACAGGTTTGTCATGGAATTGAACAGAAGCAGGGAAGAATGAAGGAGGAGGGGGGTGGTAAGAGTAGGAAATGGGAGAGATAAAGTGAAAGTGCCATCCCTGCTCTAAAAAATTAGCATAAAGTCCTCCTGGTGCAATGATAATGGCACCTAACATTAATGCAGTAATGCTATGCTCCAGGCAGCCATTAATCATTGAGACATATCTATGAGGTAGGGTTTGCTTTTATTCTTCCATGTTTACCGATGGAGAAACTGAGGCACAGAGAGTTGAAAGGAATTTGTTTAAGGTGATAAAGTAATAAGGAGCAGAAATATGATTCAAACCAAGGAATCTTCTAGAGTCTGTGTTCTTCATGCATCATCTATACTGAGAGAATCCTTGTGGAGTAGGGCTGGACAACAGGATTTCATGGGACATGGCAGGTGGGATATGGGATGGTGGGAGTAGGGACTGTACCACTGCTGGATGCACACAAATGAGGATGGCCTTCTTGGCTAAGGCTAGCCTCCTGAGGTTGGCATGGTACGCTGTCTTCTGCCCTTGAGCACAGCTCTGAGCTCAAGCATTCCCCACAGATAACAAGTTATCTTGTTATAATAATCAATTTATCCCCACAGATAACACGTGTAGAAAATCTCCTTCAACCTTTAAATCTTGCTACCAGAATATTCCTTTTGGAAGTCTTTTCTGGTTATCATGAGGAATATTTTGTGTCTTACTGATGTAAATATTATCTCAAATGGGAACAGTCTCCATTAACTCACTCATGGAGGGAAATAAACCCAAGTAGCCGTACTATCCAGGCCTTGCAAGTGCCTTTGAAGCCAGCAGAGATTACTAGGGTTCAAGGTCTTCCCACCTTCCCTGAAAAACTATAATTATCAAGGTTACCTTCCAGACTATCAGGAAAATGTTTCATTCCCTCATGCGTCATTCATACCCTTTGGTGGAGTCAAGGATGTTACAAGGCCTAGAAATATTCCATGTTTTATTTATAGAACTCTGGAATCAATTTTGGAGACATTTCTTCCAGAATGGCACTCCGGAAGAAACTGAAATGTAAAACTTTTGACTGGTATCTGAAAAATGTTTATCCAAACCTGAAGCCAATTCACAACATTGTGGGCTATGGAAGAGTATGTATCATGAAATTGCATCTCAGATTTTAAATATTTGACTATAAAAGACAATGGGACCTGAGTTACATGATAGCTCAGAAAAGCATTTCCAAAATCCGTCCTGCTCAGGATTATCTTTCTATCCCTTAACTCCTTTCTCAGGTTTTTGCCCTTGGGCCCTCTCAGTGTCCTTTTATCTCTTGCTCCCCAGAACCCATTTCTTTTTTTTTTTTTAATTTATTTATTTGATAGAGATCACAAGTAGACAGAGAGGCAGGCAGAGAGAAAGGAAGGGAAGCAGGCTCCCCACTGAGCAGAGAGCCCAATGTGGGGCTCGATCCCAGGACCCTGAGATCATGACCCGAGCCGAAGGCAGAGGCCTTAACCCACTGAGCCACCCAGGTGCCCCCCCATTTCTTTTTCTTGACTCTGCTTCTGGTTCCTTACTTTTGAAACCTCTTGATTTCTCAGCCAACCAGGATATCTGGTCTGGCCCCCTTCTCTATATGCACTGTGACTGTCTGATGGGTGGGTGTTCCTAGGAAGGAGCATCACAGCAGGACCATTTGTCTAGTGCAAAGAAAATGGCTCCCAAGATCCCAAACCCTTGCTTCCTTTTGGTTGGTAATTTCTGGCACCCTTGGAGTAGAGGGGAAAATGCATGACCTGGGGAGACTTGAGGGCACTGTTTCTCTGTCTCTTTCCAATGGTGTTTCTGTGTGTTTTGCCCCTTCAGATGAAAAACACGTTGGATGAAAATATCTGCCTGGGTCAGGGACTTGTCTCAAGCAAAACCCCTGTCATGTATTACTGTCACGAATACAGTCTGCAGGTATCTTCCACAATCTCCCCTGCCCCAGGGTGAGTCTGTTGTGGCTCAGCTCCTGGCAACCCTTGTCAGATTCAGACTAAGTGTTAGATGACGGGAAGGCAGGATCAGAGCATCCTGAGCAATGGGTAAGGGTGAAATCCAAACCTGTCCTTTTAACTAAGCACTTCCAAGTCCATTCAAGAGATCAGAGCTAGACATTTCCACTTCAGGTACAGGGAGGATAGGTAGAAAGCATGCCATGTGACATTCATTCACAATGGTGTTATTTTCATTGACAGTAACCTCAGGTAATACCAATAGTAATGATACCAATAATACCAATAATAATGGTATTATTTTCATTATTTTCATTGACAGCTACCCCATTTTTCCCCTTCCCCTCACTGTCTCCACCATCCTCTCACCACTCCAGGTATGCCCTGAAAGGTAGGCAGGTGATGCTACCTGTGGCTTCTTCTGGGGAGAAGGAAATAGGGGCTAGAGAAGAGAGAGGGTGAATGGAAGTTGCTCCATTGAATAGAAGAATCGAACTGGTGATGCAGTCCAGGAACTTTTCCCCTTGAGAATATTCATTTCTATCTTGTTACTTTGCATGTTGCCCTCACAGGGAACGTTTGGTGGTATGTAGGATAGATAAGCATTTCCACCTGACAAATGAAAACCCTGAGGCACAAAAACAACCCACTTGTCCATGCTCACCAAGCAAGACAGTATCAGATTAAGAACTGGAAAGGTTTCTTGACAAGTCCATAGCTGGAGCTTATGATGATAGCTTCTGAAGTTCAGGGATGTATGTGTGTGTGTGTGTGTGTGTGTGTGTGTGTGTGTTTCAAAGATAATCTCCCTTGTCTAGGCAAGTCATGATTGTGTTGGAGCCCTTGTACAGAAGCAGGCAGGCTAGTGCCCCCTTCTCAAGCCAGGTGTTCTTCTTAGAGTTAACTGGGTGTTGGGGAGAAAGAAAGGGGAGTGACTCATTGTTACCTAGGAAAGTTCAGTTCTCCATGGTGATCGAGTGCCTAGGGAACCCAAGAACTGTCTTCATGCCCTTTATAAGGTCAAAGACTGCCCCACTGACTGTATCCATGACAGACTCCTTTGCTCTCTTTTAGAATGTCTACTATCACCTAACTGGGGAGTTCTATGTGGGACCACTGATTGCAGAGGCACACACTGATGATCACTGCCTGACAGACCCTGGCAATGGGGAGAAGCCCACTTTAGAGCCATGTTCCAAGGCAGCCCAAAACAGACTGCATGTATATTGGGATTTTAAACTGGTGAGTCACATGTTTTTTTTAAGCATATTCAAATACAGTCTACAAGGTTCATATTTGATTTGATAATGTTTTAGAAGGATTGGCTTTGTGGCAGTGTGTAGGGATAAGACTGAAAAATGAAACTGGGCTTGGAACGCTGAGTCTGTTGGCAGAGGTGGGTGGGTAAGGGAAGCAATATTGGAATCTGGTTAGCTTAACAGTGAAGAGTTTGGGTTCAGTCCTAGTTCAGTCACCATTAGCAAATTTCTTACCCTCTGTGATACTTGGTTTCCTCATTTATAAAATGAAGATCAGAATATCTACTTTACGAGCCTGTTAGGAGGATTAAATGAGATAGTGTGTGTACAGAATTTAGCATGGTGCCTGCACATAGAAAGTATTTAATAAATATTAGCCATTATGATTAGTTTTTTTAAATAAACATATTATGTATTATTAGCCCCAGGGGTACAGGTCTGTGAATCGCCAGGTTTACACACTTCACAGCACTCACCATAGCACACACCCTCCACAATGTCCCTAACCCCACCACCCTCTCCCTACCCCCCCGCCCCGGCAACCTTCAGTTTGTTTTGTGAGATTAAGAGTGTCTTATGGTGGGGCACCTGGGTGGCTCAGTGGGTTAAGCCTCTGCCTTCAGCTCAGGTCATGATCCCAGGGTCCTGGGATCGGGCTCTCTGCTCTGTGGAGAGGCTGCTTCCTCCTCTCTCTCTGCCTGCCTCTCTGCCTACTTGTGATCTCTGTCTGTCAAATAAATAAATAAAATATAGAAAAAAAAAAGAGTCTCTTATGGTTTGTCTCCCTCCCGATCCCACCTTGTTTCATTAATTCTTTTCCTACCCCCAACCCCACCCCGTTGCATCTCCACTCATATCAGGGAGATCATATGATAGTTGTCTTTTTCCGATTGACTTATTTCGCTAAGCATAATACCCTCTAGTTCCAGCCACGCCATCACAAATGGCAAGATTTCATTTCTTTTGGTGGCTGCATAGTATTCCATGGTATATATATACCACCTCTTCTTTATCCATTCGTCTGTTGATGGACACCTAGGTTCTTTCCTGGTTTTGGCTATTGTGGACATTGCTGCTATAAACATTCGGGTGCACATGCCCCTTCGGATCACTATATTTGTCTCTTTAGGGTTAATACCCAGTAGTGCGACTGCTGGGTCATAGGGTAGCTCTATTTTCAACTTTTTGAGGAATCTCCATGCTGTTTTCCAGAGTGGTTGTGCCAGCTTATATTCCCACCAACAGTGTAGGAGGGTTCCCCTTTCTCCGCATCCTTGCCAGCATCTGTCATTTCCTGACTTGTTAATTTTAGCCATTCTCACTGGTGTGAGGTGGTATCTCATTGTGGTTTTGATTAGTTTTATTATTAATGATAATCAGAGAATCTGGAGCCCTGGGCTGAAATTGATAGGGACTAGTGTAAAGGCCTGACTTTAATTTCAGTATCAATTGACTAAGAACAGGGTGGAAGGAATCTGGCAGAATTCACAAGACAATGACATAAGGGACTTGACTGACTATAGCCTATGTGTGAATTTGCTGTGGGATGGGGCTGCCTTATCCACGTTGGCGGAGACGTGATGTCCTGATGAAGGGAGGCAATGCTCTGTCTGTGATGGCATCTCTGAACATTCTTGTATTGTGTTAGGTTCAGGGGCTACATTTTGATAGACACAGATCAGTCTAACTCTTTTACTCCTAACTTAAAGCTAACAACTCTTTTTGAAAATCTTCTTTCCAGGAGAACATATATATGCACTTATGTGTACAATTTTGCTTACAATTTCAGAGGGGTTTTGGATCCTAGATTAAGTCTTTTTGAATTAGGCAATATCAGTGAGAAGGAGGAAGGTGGTAAGTTGTGTTTCTGCTCTTCACTTCCTGCTCTACATGGACCTACATGTAATTCTCTAAAAGGCTATGCTCCCTCTTATCTTAGGCTTTTGTGTACGTATTGCTCCCTCTCCTCCCACCTCTTTACTGGGCCAACTACAAAATGTTCCTCTGGCTTTAGACACTGTCTTCTTTGAGAAGCCATCTGTGAATCCAGAGGATGAGGATGAGTGATTTGTGCTCTCAGGGCCCTTCCTACAGATTTTATCTCATGATTACTTCTAAGTATCTCCTCACTTGCATCTTTTCATCACTAGACTGTGAGGTGGAGGACAGGGCCTGGGTTTTGTTGTTTTCTCTCTGGCATCTAGCAAAATGCCTAGAGCATGGCACACACTCAATAAATAATTGCAGAACAAATGAAAGATTGGCAAGTCTGGAGGTACTAGCTTAGAGACATGAGCCTAGAGAAAAGATGATGCTGATTTCATGAGGAAGAGGGATTAGATTTGTTCAGTGTCTACAGGAGGGCAGAATTGAGACCAGTGACTTTAGATCAAGGAGGCAGAGTTCAACTTAATGTAAGGGCAGGGGAAGGCTTTCTCATAGCCTGACGGCTTAAGCTATTCTACAGAATAATGGGCTGCCTAGCGAGATGGTGAGTTTTCTGTCAATGGCAGTCACCAAGCAGAGCATGTTTGATAGGCAGGCTGAGTGTGCCAAATGTGAGTTTTCAATATCCTTAGTGGTATCTTTTTTTTTTTTGTGCAGAAAATACTATCACAGGTTTACCTTAGTTTTAAAAATTAATATAAATTTATTTAAGTTCTAATTAAAGACCTATCATTTTTGTTTAAGCTTTTACATTCAGCTTAGAAATCTTAATATTTTATTTAAACCTATCAGGGTTAGGGGCGCCTGGGTGGCTCAGTGGGTTAAGGCCTCTGCTTTCGGCTCAGGTCATGATCCCAGGGTCCTGGGATCGAGCCCCGCATCGGGCTCTCTGCTTCCTCCTCTCTCTCTGCCTGCTTCTCTGCCTACTTGTGATCTCTGTCTGTCAAATAAATAAATAAAATCTTTAAAAAAAAAACCTATCAGGTTTAAACAATCACTTTTTTTTTCATATCCAATCTGCATGACTTTTACTTATTTTTCTTGCCATATTACATTAGCTAGAATTTCAAGTACTATGTTGAGTAAGAGTGATGAGAATGAATATCCTTACTTTGTTTCCAAATGCAGGGGGAAAGCATTGAGTCTTCCATTTTTGCTTATACATTAGCAGTAGATTTTTTGTAGATCCTCCTTATCAAATTGATATAATTTATCTGAATTTCTAACTTGCTAAAAAATATTTTTATTGTGAATGTGAGTTGGATTTTGTCAAATGCTTTTCCATTGTCAATTGATACAATCATGTTTTTTTCTTCTTTAGTTTGTTGATATGATGGATTACACTGATTAATTTTCTAGTGTTGAAACAGCCTTATGTGCCAGGAATAAATCACACTTTCTCATGGTGTACACTTCTTTTCATACTTTATTATATTTGGTTTGCTTGTATGTTGTTGAAGATTTTTGTGTCTAAGTTCATTAGACATAATGACCTGCAGCTTTTTCCTTTTCTTTTTTTTCTTTTTGGTACTGTCTTTGGTTTTAGTATCAAGGTAATACTGGCCTCTTAAAATGAGTTAGGAGGTGTTTCCTCTTTCTAATTGATAAAATTTGTTCTGTTGACAAAAATTTAGAATAGATCAGTTTCTGAAAGAGGCATTTCTGGAAGAGATTTTTTGGAAGAGATTGTCTTAAATCAGTGCTAATCCTTCTTTAAGTGCTTGGTATAATTCTTCAGTGGAAACATATGGGCCTGGAGGTTTCTTTTCCAGGGCCTTTAAAAATGATGAATTAAAATATTTTAAAACCCTTTGGTCTTGTGTGTGCCCCACAAGTTCCTGCCTCTACTCAAAATTATTAGCACAATCCCCTGAGCTTGAAGCCAAGTTCAGTGAGCCTGGTTTCTGCTTTGGAACACCCAAGCATGGACACTTTGCTCCTTGCACACTTCCTGCATTCAGCACTACCTGACAGCTTTCTAGGCCTGTGTGCACAGGGGATGTGCTGGCCTGGCAGGCCATCTTCTTGGAGCTCAAACTGAAAATTTTTTTAATGATTCAGGGTTATTCAGATCATTCATTTCATGTTGATTGAATTTTGGTTTATGGTTTTTGAGGAATTGGTCCATCTCTTCAAATTTATGAGAATAAAGTTATTTGCAATAGTGAATTAATTTATTTATATAAGTGACATTATATTAGTTTCAAGCATATAGCATAATATACCTAATGTATGCATATATTGCAAAATGATCATCACAATAAGTCTAGTTAACATCCACCACCACACATAGTTACAAAAACATTTTTTCCTTGTGATGAGAACTTTTAAAATCTACTCTCTTAGCAACTTTAAAGGGGACTTTACAATTTATTCAATCGCCTTAAACATTACATACTGTATTTATAAATTTAATACATTAAATTTTCTTTCTTAAGAATGTCAATTATCTGATTTTAAATTAATGATTCTTAAATTCTATTATATGTTTCAAAAGTGTTTGCAATTTGGTAAGATTTCACAAACTTTATTCAATTACACATTTTAAAATTGTTATCACAAGGTTCATCTGTAAGACAATGTTTTTAAAACTTAGCAGGTACTTAAAAATAGTAACTCTACTCAGAATCTTTAACAAATACTATTTGTTTGATTCCTTTAACATCTTTACTTGATCCTAACTCTCCCGGGAATTAAACATAGTAGTTGTGTTAAAGAAACAATTATAACATCCCAAACATTTTCAGGTTTGCCTTTCCAAGAGAATTTTGGAAAGATCACTTTCTCAGCTGGGGGAAGTTGCTGACAGAATATAGCTTCTGGCTGGGTGTGAGGTCTGGAGCTGCAGGACATGCAGGGGAATTTTGCCCACTTCTCCAATGTCCAACCCAGGTCCCTTTTCAGGTCACTGTGTCAAGAAGTCCAGAAGTTGAAGGGGGAGAGGGGATCATGTAGCTCATGAGTCAATTCACTCTGTATTAGCCGTTCCTATCCACCTTATCTTGGGATCACAGTTCTTTCAGGTAAGAAAGTTGTAGGCACGACTTACACATTCATCTGCTAAAAAGCTACCAAAAATACTTTTCAGAATTGAGAGGGAGATAAGATTAGATAATGCTTTTGTCTTCCAATTCCATGATTCAGGGTTTGAGTCAACCAGAGGAGGTATGACTTCTGAAAGCCACAAGAGAGATGACATTAGTGACTGAGAAGGGACCCAGTTTGAACATCTGGACTTGGAAATGAGGAGCAGAGTTGCGAGTAGTGGGGTAGCTGAAATAATGGAGAGTTGGGGTAGAGGTCATCATGCAGAAGTCTTCTGCAGGGAGTGACACAAAGACGAGCTCTGGGAGAGGCAGTGAGAATGAGGAGACCAGACACAGTCAGTGTTCAAGAAATAAAAAGGAAGAGATACCTGTGGGGATGCTGTCATGCTAGTGGGCACAGGTACAGAAGGCAGTTTAGCTTTCTGTATGAACACTAATGACACTAATCAGAACTCCCAAATTAATTATGACCCTTTTATGGTGCTCATTTTCTTTTAACAAACTATAGAAATGATCCCTGAAAGTATAGTCTTCTCATTTTCTTTTAAGACAATATTTAAAGAATAATATAAAATGTGAGTCAAAATTAATATAGAAAATATCTTATATTTATCATAGCAAAATATTAGGAAAAATTAAATGCCCAACAGTAAGGGAGATTTCTGTGCATCCCCTGAATATTGAACTGAATATGACATAGTCATTCAAATTATATCCTCAAAAAGTATGTTTTCAAATATTAACTGGAAAATGCACATGAGATATTAAACCATGGTATTAAACTTAAAAAACAGGATATACAAACTATATATATAATGTTATCCTATTGCAAGTGCTTCTAATTTTTGAAATATGTTTTCCAAATTAAAAGAAAGAACACCCCCAATTGAAATCAGAGAGGGAGATGAACCATGAGAGACTGTGGACTCTGAGAAACAAACTGAAGGTGTTGGAAGGGAGGGGAGGGGGGGTTAGGTGAGCCTGGTGGTGGGTATTAAGGAGGGCACTTATTGTATGGAGCACTGGGTGTGGTTCATCAACAATGAATCTTGGAACACTGAAAAAATAAAATAAAATTAAAAAAATAAAATAGATAAATTTAAAAAATAAAATAAAAGAAGGAGCACATACTCCTTCCATTAAAGTGGAAAATAAACAAAACCAAAAATTTCTTAAAAACTGAAGGGCAACACTCCCCAAATAAAAACCAAACCAAAAATGTATAAGATCCAGATGAACACAATGTAAAAGAAACTAGAGAATAGTCTGAAGAAGGCTTAAAGAATACTTTCAAAGGACATGTCACATGGAAGTGAAAAGAAAATAGAAAAAAAATAAGTCACTGACTTTATCTAAAAAAACACAATACATTAAAATAGCCAAGATTTATTGAGTACATATAATGTACCAGGCATTATCTAATTTAATCCTTACTTATATCTTATAAGAGAAATATTATCATTAGCTCTACTTTACTTATGAAGTTACTAAACCACAGAGAAGTCAAATACTATAACCAAGGTCACACAGATTAAATGTCCAGATTCAAACACAGAATCTTATCCACTGTTGTTATCACCTCATTGCTTGGGAAGTCTGATCCTGAAAGGGAGGAAAGCACTGAATTTTGGTAGGGTTTTTTTCTCCTCTAATACTGGGGAAAAAAAAGTCAGTAGAAAAAGAATATGCCCAGAGGGAGAAATGAAAGACTAATGTTAAACAGGAAGTGTTTCCTCTGGCATCCACTTCAGAGCACAGGGGCTGCTAGGAGCAGAGACAGAGGCAGGGCAGCTCCTTTGAGACCACCCACAAACAGTGTCCAGAGGGTCACTCCAGGCACTTGGGGGAGGGGCTAGTCTGGCTGGCGGTGTGATAGGCTCAACAAAGTGAAAAAAAAAGGGGGGGGGGCATTTAGTGAAAGTGAACATCAAGGGGTGGGGACAAGGGATAAAGAGTGCTGAGGAGATCTGGAAGCGTAACCCTAAGGAGTAAGCCACATTTTAAGCCGGATTGCTGTAGGCACATTTGTGGCCAGGCCTGCTTGGTTGGTGGACCCTCTCTAGGAGCACCCTACGGACTACAAGCAGAACCCACAGAGAGGAGAAGTGGAGGTCAGAGGAGGAGTTCAAGAAGCAGGAGAGCCTGTGTGACTGCCGACACTGGGGAGGTGTACCTGGGGGAATCCAGTGTGGCCAGGGCAGCAAGTTTAAGGGAGCAGTGTCCGTGGGGGTGGGGAGTGCATTTTGTAATGGAAAGAAATCAGAGGAGGCAGGGTTTTGGACATACTGCTGCAGCCCTGCTTGGTGTTGAAAAACTTGGTAGTATAAGTTCCAAAGTGGGACTGTGAGATCAGGGTCTCTCATTAAACATTTAAAGGAAGGCTGTTAACTCAGGATGACAGCAGAGGGCAGGGGGGATAAAGGGAGAACAACTTCGTGGAGGCACTGAAACAGATTCTGTGAGAGGTTCCTGCAATGTGGTGGAGAGGGGTGTAGGGAATGGGAGGGTTAGGAGACCAGGACAGCACCAGCACAGATGGTATGATGACAGTTGTTGAGCCATAAGGTCTAGGTGAAACATAAGAACAAAGAGAAGAAAAAAAAAAGAACAAAGAGAAGGATGACCCTTCCTCTCCTTCCCCCATTAGAATGGGAGGAGGCAGAGATGTACTAATCTATTGCACATCTCTCATGTCAGGCACAAGAGGCTCAAAAAATATCAACCAATTAATTTTATTTAATTAATATTAATTTTAACCCCAATATTAACTATAAACCCATTTTATAGATGAGGAAATTGAGACTTAGGCTAAGTAATTTTCCTAGGGCCCTCTGTTGTATGTGGTGGAGTAGAGACTTAGCCCAGACTTTTTGGCTCCTAAGCCCATAGTGTTTCTGCTAGTAACCGTGGTGAAGACCCCAGGACAGAATAGGTAGGAACTGCCCTTCTCTCCATCCCCCACCCCAATCAACAGTGGTAGAAAAAACAGGCTGAGGTGCCTGAATGTAGCTTCTGCTCCTCTGGCCACTGAGCCTTACTGAAGACGGAGGGAGAATCCTGATAGATTTCATGGGCTTAGGGGTGTAGATGTGGAAAGGAAGGCCAAGTAGAGAAGGACCATGGCTCTCCAAGATCTGTCATGTCTAGACAGTCACACTCCCTGATGAGAGGTGGACGATAACAGAAACCCAGCACTGCCTTGCTTACTCCTAGGTCTATGGTTAGTCTGTCATGGTACTAGTGAAGAAAACAGCAGGTGGTCTAACTCTACCCTTTGCTCCATTTCTTCTCTGGATGACTGGCAGAAGATTGAGGGACCCTTCAAGCATGTCACTGACCACAGCAGGAAGAACAGGAGCAAGGATGATGAGGGCATTTCAATACCTTGACTCTGTCTCTTCTCCCATCCAGGGAAGAGCTGTCATGAACAGAGCCACCAAGCGATGTCTGGAGATGAAGAAAGACACTTCGGGCATCTATGTGCTTGTACTTCAGAACTGCACCACACAAGCGTGGACAATACAGTATACCATGCGAAACTGGGGGTCAAACTAACATCCGGTGATCCTCAGAGAGCCTTGATTTGGGATACCAGTTCTTGCCCCTGAAATGACTTCTACTCCTAATGCTGCTCAAAATGGGAGAGGGTGAGAACAGGAAAGTAGGTGTGTATGTTTACTGTGACTTAGGCTTGCAACACACAGACTGTGGGGAGGTAAGGTCCATGCATGTGTCAAAATGTCCAGGCTGGAGATGGGTGAGGAAACTCTCCCCTCAGCTTCCCTTGGAAAGTCATGCTATATATCAAATGCCATTATTGGAAACTCTTCGAAATAAGCACCATCATCTGGCTGCTATGTGGGGACAGAATTAGGAGGGTGGAAGTCTGTCGTTGACTTCTGCCAACACTACTTAGTCTTCATGCCTGACAACTACTATTGCCATCTGCCCCACACATCCTCCCCCAGCCCATCTGCTCAGAGACTCCCCAGACATCCTGGGGGCTGCTCCATGGGAGACGCTGGGTCATCCTCAGGCTGGCAGCATGACAATGATTCCGGTGGCCCCAGCTCTCTAAAGGTGTGTGGCCCCTGCTGTTCCCCTTTCCTGAAGTGTCCTGCAAGATGCAGTAAATAGACAAGCAATCTTTAAACATTCCTCCAGCATCCCCCCACAGCAGTTTTATTTGGATTACTCAACCTCTCCCATACCAAAGAGATTCTGAAGGCTGAGGGGGAGGAGAGAACGTGTCTCCACTAATCCCAGCTCTGCACAGTGCATAGAGAATGGTAGAAAAGTCCAAGTCCATCTGAGTCTTTAAGGAGCTTAAAACACTTAATAGACTTTACTACCTATTCCTTCTATTCTCCCTGCATATTATGGAGAAATTGAGACTTGAAACAGGGGGGCATCACTTACTGGGACACCAAGAAGGAATTGCAGGCACAAACTTAAAACCAAGAGTCCTTACTGCTATCTGCTGGGTAAGTCCTTTTCCCCTAGTTGGTAAGTTGGGAAGTTATGTCTTGGGATGCATATTTTGGTAAGGTCCCTGTGGTTGGGCACCATGATAGGAGAGGAGGTAGGATGTTATATGTGTATGTTTTGTGGGCTCACCTTTCAAGGATGTGCAAACTGGCCCCTTCCTTAAGACGGTCACCTTTTCTTTTTAGTTTTATGTCAGTGCTACTGGGGTATGATTCTGGGAATGATTAGGCTTCCTTTAGGCATTAGGCAGACAAGACACTGATAATTTAGTACAGAATTAAATCAGCTAATTTTTTAAAAGTGCATAATTCACAAGTGTAGAGCTTGATAAAACCTTCACAGTGACCAAATCCATATCAAGAACTAAAACATTATCATAGGTAAGGTCTTATGATGAAAAAATTAAGGAATGGGATAAATGGTAAGCAAATGTATAACTTCTAGTTTCTTCATAGCAAATTGAAGGGAAAATGCAATTTATAGCAAAGCTTTCTTTTTTTAAAAGCTTGTACCCAATAGAAAGATGGGTAAAAAAATACGCAATATCCTTAAACACATGAAAAGATATTTAATCTCACTCAGAAAAATGCAAATTAAAATGATACTGAGATAAATTTTCACTTAAATATGTGAAAATTAAAGAGTATGATAGCACATTCTGTTAGCAAGGTTGTGGGAAACAGGTAATCTCATATTTTGATGATAGGGATGCAAACTGGTACAGTCATTTTGGAGGGATATTTGGCAGTATTTAACAATACTATAGGTGTACCTGGGTGGCTCAGTCGGTTTAGTGTTTGACTCTTGATTTCTGCTCAGGTCATGATCTCAGGATGCTGAGATCAAGCATCAGGTCAGGCTCCACTCTCAGTAGGGAATCTGCTTGAGATTCTCTTTCTTTCTTTTTACCCCTGCACCCCACTCATGCACATGTGTGTGTTCTCTCTCTCAAATAAATACATAAATCTTAAAAAAAACTATACACACATTTTCTTTCTGGTGCAATTCTACTTTGAGAAATTCACACCTCCAAAGAATAAGAAAATACTTATGTGTAAATGAATTATTTGCTGTATTGAATTTAATTGTAAAATGTTGGAAATGAACTATAATGTTCAGACATTGGCGAGTGGTTGAATACACCCATGTGATGGAGTACTATGCAGCTCTGGAAAAGAAATAGGAACATTTCTTTGAACTGCTATGGAATGATTTCCAGTGTGGGAAAAAAAGGAAAATCATATTTATAGTTTTTACTTTTCAGGTAAGAGATAAAGGGAAAATATACATATATCTGTTCATTTATGCAAAATGAAACATAAGAATAGACCAGAAACTAGTGAGATCAGTTACTTATGGGTAGTACTGGTTGGAAATAAGATGGAAATGATTGAGGATTAAAACAGGATAGAATGGATTGGGGAGAGTGACATTTCTCAAAATATACATTTTTCTGTAATTTAGACTTTTAAAATCATGTTATGTTTCATGTTAGGTTCAAAACATAAATATACAAACCCCAAAAGGATAAAGGGAAACCCAAAATGGAGTGCAAACATAAACAAATTAACCTATTTACATTTCTGTATTTTCATTCATTCTGAGCATGCTCAGAATCCAGTATGCAGATCTTGGTTTCTGAATATTTTCCAGTAAATGAATTAGGGCTCCTTGGAGAAATGGCTGATTTTAGGGTTGGGGTCTTAGACATTTTTCTGTGCTAGAAAATAAGGAAATGCTCCAAGAGTGATGTCACAATTTGTAGCAGCCAGATCCAAGGGGTTCTCACTGGCCAAATCTAGGGAAATTTGAGCATTAAAATAAATAATGCTTTTATTGTATAGATTAAAAGTCATAGAATAAAATAAGAATCCATGAGTTCATACCCATGAAGGAATAGATGGACAGATAGATGAATGATTGTATAGGGAGAAGGGAAAGCTCTTCCTTAAAGTAGACTGCCAGTTAAAAAATGTAGGAAGAAATCTGGAATTAGAAAATTATTTGACAACCTATAGTTAAAATTGTTTCAGGTAAGAATCTTAAATGGATGTAAAAATTAATGGGTGATGAGAAACAGAATACATATATAGTATCAAAGTAACCCTCCAGAAGATATTTGTTAACTACAAAGAGAAAACTGTAGTTTTATGGTCGAGAAATCTGACAGACACCATCTTAGCCGAGCAATCAATGCTAATATCACCAGTTACAGGACAAATGAGTGTCACATGTCTTCTGATAAGATGCACACAGAAGATAACATCATTTCCAATGGGGTTCTTGCCCCCAGTATAGAACCTGAATCTACAATTTTGAGAAAACAATTAAGCCCAAGTAAATCTCCAAAATAAATGGTCTGTGTGCTTCAAAGTGTCAAAGTTATGAAAGACAAAGAAAGACGGAGAAACTTCCCCAGACTAAAGGAGACAAAGAGTCTTGAAAACTATATGTAACATGTGGCCCTGGACAGGAATCTGGGCCTGAGGGGAAATTAGTTTTCCTTTGGTTATAAAGAACAGCAGTAGATGACTGATGAAAAATTTAAATAAAGTTTATTAATCAGACAACAGTAATGTATCAATGTTATTTTCCTGATTTTGATCACTGTACTCTGTTTATATAAGTATATATGAGGCTGTCCTTGATTTTACAAAGTACTCTTTGGATAGATTGGGGGGAGGGGCATTATCTTTGAGATTAAATGTATTATACTATATATAACCTCCTTAGCAAAGAGACCTAGGCAAGCAGTCAACTTTATGACAAGTTAAGAAACGGGTATAGTTTATTTTCCTTCTTTCTCTAACAAGTCATGATGGCTAGGTCAGGACTTATCTTTTCCAAGCACCTTGTCAATCTCCTTCCCATTCTTTAAAGGCTCATTATTAGCTACTAAATGAGACTGGTGGCTTCTGGTTCTAATACATTTCATAACTGAGACAAAATTGGAGAAGGTGGGTTGTGCTTTCCTATTTTTACAGGTGCTTTGTCCTGGGGCTGGTAGCAGCCTCCAAGTCCTAGTTAATCTCGCCTCACCAAGCTCACTATGTCCGCTTCCAGATAGCTGGTAGGCTTTCCCATTGGGCCTACTTCACGTTTTGGTTAGTGTTCCCTATAAGAATTCCTTCCCAGCAGTGCTTGGGAAAGTTCTGCATTTTTGTAAATTTTAAGTTTCAAGAAAAATCTGTTGAAAAATTTGGGAAGACAAGAAAGAGGTCTATAATTCTCCTGCAAGCATTAAAGCTTTGCAAGTAACATAGAGATGTTACTGGTTTGAAAGAACCCACTGACATCCAGTGGAATGCAGGAACAGGAAACACTGACAGAGTCCAAGGTTAAGGGTATATTTTCGGAAACCAGGACAGGAGTGAGCAGAAAAAAAAAAAAAAAAGCCACAGTCTAATCAGTTGGTCATGCATATAGCAATAGCCATGATTAAATGTGTGTGTGACCTATTCGCTTCTACTGGTAAGGAATTCTTGCAAAAAAAATACATGTTAAGTTTTATGCATAGTGTACTTCATAAAAATCTTATGGCCTTCCGAGGAATAAGAAGTTTGGGGAGCAAAATATGTTCTTAAATTGGCAATTTCAACATATGATTCTGACAAGTGCTGTTAACCTAGTTAACCTCTCACCAGGAGTCCCAAATGTTACATTACTTGAGTGTTACAAATGTCATGTGATGTTGGCTGGCACTTTATAGGGGTTTGAATATTTGCCATAGCCTGTAGAGTTTGTAAATCTTACTAAGCTTAATATCTCTCATGTACTGAACAACTTTGAGAAATCCATAATAACAAGTAAAGAGTATAATAAATTTTAAAAATACTAAAGAATAACTTACGATTTGAGGAATTTATGAAAATTCCTGACATTTCTGATTTTTTTTCCTGAATCCCCAAGATAATATCTGTTGGGAAATTGTTGGGAATACTACCCTAACATTACTGAAACCTACTGTGGGTGGTCTCTGTCAATTTATTGCTCTGGGTTCTCCATTAAACAATCAATCAAAGGGATTTCTTTCACATTTTTTATTTTTTATTTATTTTTTAAAGATTCTATTTGTTTATTTGACAGAGAGAGAGAGACAGCATGAGATGGAACATAAGCACGGGGAGTGGGAGAGGGAGAAGCAGGCTTCCCGCTGAGCAGGGAGCTGGATGAGGGGCTTGATCCCAGGACCCTGGGATTATGACCTGAGCCCAAGGCAGATGTTTAATGGCTGAGCCATGCAGGTGCCCCAACTTTCAGGTTTTTTAAATAAAAATTTTGTCCATGTATTGTTTCTACCAGTTTCTTTTTAAGCCACTTCATTGAGGTATGATTGACATGTAAAAAGATGTACGTATTTCATATATGAGACTCAGTGAGTGGTGGCAATGTTACATTTCTAAAAAGTCATGATATTTTAAATTTGCATAATGAAATATTCATCAAGGAAAAAAAAAGAAACTCAGTGAGTTTGGGGATAAGTATACCCCCATGAAACTATCACCACTATCATGGCTATAGACATATTCATATTCATTACTTCCCAAAGTTTCTTCTTGCCCCTTTTACTATTGTTATTATTATTATAACTACTACTATATTTGTGGTATGGATTTACTTACCATAAGATTTATCCTTTTATGGTTGCTGGGCAGGGAGGAGTGGGGTGGCTGGGTTATGGACACTGGGTAGGGTATGTGCTATGGTGAGTGCTGTGAAATGTGTAAGACTGATGATTCACAGATCTGTACCCCTGAAGCAAATAATACATTATATGTTAATTTAAAAAAGATTTACTCTCTTAAAAAAATTTTAAGTATATAACATAGTATTGTTAGCTATAGGCACTATGCTGTATTGCCCCAGAACTTATTTGTCTTGAAAAACTTAAACTTTGTACACTTTGACCACCACCTCCCCATTTCCCACTCCCTGACCCCTGGCAAACACCATTCTACTTTCTATTTCTATGAGTCTATTTTTAGTTCCACATATAAGTGAGACCACGTTTGTCTTTTTTATGTCTGGCTTATTTCCCTTAGAATAATGTCCTCCGGGTCCATCCATGTTGTTGAAAATTTGCCAAATGTTTTTAAATGTCTTCCACAAAAACAGTTTCCTGGGAATCTTTTTTTTTTTTTTTCCTCATGTGTGTGTGCACATGTGCTGTGCTTGGCTGTGAGATCTCAGCTATGGCTGGGTGGACAGCAGCCCAGCCACCGTGTCTGGTGGGCTCCTACTGGAGCACAGGGGTTCACATGATTGCAACAATCTTCAACAATTAGTTCCTAGTGACCTTTTGATTTTCAAGAGCTTTTCTCCAGGGCAGTTCTGCTGAAGATGGAGTTCACTGACATGGAGTGGAGTGACATGTACTTTCCACTTCCTCTGCTTGTGAAGGAAGGGAAAAATCTAGGACCACAGGTACAATAAAAAGAATCCAAGACTAACTTAAAGCTCTAGCTTCATAATCCATGGCACTCCTTTCCTCCAAAATCTGTCCTTCTAGCCCCTCATGGACTCCCCTCTCTGCTGAAATCCATCCCCATAGATCGGTCCGGGGGCAGGACAGGTGACACAGATTTTGCAGTGCAGAAGTTCTAGGCAACCATGCTCTGCTTTCTAAGCCTTGAATCCTGCCACCCTGACCAGACACAGGGTCCCAGGCAGAGCTGCTACCCTGGGGATGGGCTGTCTGCCAAGCCTTGATTTGCTTTTCTGGGCTGGAATGCTTCACTCCTGAATTGCTCAGCATGGCTTAGGAAACAGGGGACATGGACTAAGGGGACAGAAAAGCATGGCTCAAGGGTAACAGAGGTGATGACTACAAAGCCAGTTTGGGTGACGAAGGATGCTTCAGGATAGGTGTGACTGCGGGTGTAGACTGTGTGGGTACCAGCAGTGGTACCTGCATGCTTTAGGACAGGGTCAGCAGGGCACTAGATCCTGCAGGGTGGTGAAAGGAGTGGAGGGTGGCAGAGGACCATATTTGCTTCCAGTAGCTTCTACAGGGGGCCACATGGTGCTGGGTAGCTCTCAGGGAATTCTGGCAATGGCAAGTATGGCTTAGTATAAAAATGTTGATAGCGAAGTCTGGGAATTGGCCAGGCAGGGAAGCAGTGGAAGGACCCTGAGAAAAGGCCTCTATTTTGGTTGTTGTTTGGTGGTTGTTGCTGGTCTGATTTCCCTCCCTGCAGGAAGGCTTGGCTTTCCCTCTGAGCCTGAGGTTTTCTTGGATGTTAAGACTTTGGCACTTAGGGTTAACTCAGGACCAGGAAAGCAGACACTGGCTGCTAGTGATCAGTGGGATAATCTGATCTTGTGCATCTCTTTGTTCAGTCAGGAGGGGACAGTAGAGGGTCTTTACCCATAAACACTTTGCCCAATAGAACTTTAATCATGGGCAAGCTATTTTCCATGGAAGATTTTTTCTTTAGGATCTTTCTAGCCCATAGGATCTTCAGAAGAGCTCTGTAAAGGGACTAGGGATCCCACCTACTGGACTCACTTTTCTTCCTTGAACTCTTTGGGAGCAGGGAGACTTCTTAAGTCCTCCCACGAGAAACACCCTTAAAAAATGAAGGCGTCTCTTCTACCTCATCCCTACCAGTGTGAACTCCTTGTCGCCAAGTTCTCTCAGTGAAAGAAAAAGAGACAGAGAGGGAGAGAGAGAGGGTGGAGGAGAGGATTTAGCTATTCTGGGCAGCATCCAGGCAGAAGCAATTCCACCGATGTTGCCCAACACTGCTCTCCAAGTGAGAATCAAGGGCCAACTCGGCAGACCCCTGGCCATCTTGAGCCTTTCCAAACATCCTGTTTATGCAGAGAGGGGTTTGGAAAAATAAAAGCAGTCAGGACCAGTTCCATCCAATAGGCAAGGAGGGGAGATTCTTAAGGGAGCTGCCAAAGTGCCTGAGGGAGGGTGGCTGTGATTGGGTTGAGCCTCTTTGGGCAAATAGACCAGTTGGCTGGTCCCTCCCAGAATGCAACATGTTAGAATAAACAGGCAACAGTTCTGATATTCCACTTGCTCTGGCCCTAGGCAGGAGTGGTCTGGCAAATCCAGTAGTGGAGAGACATCACCCCAGACATGCTTTGAATAAGCGCACCCAGTCAAAAGTTTGCAAGAGTCTTGTCTGTCTCCAACCCATCCTTAGATCATTCGGGCTCCAGACAAGATCAAAAGGTTCCTGCTCTTCTTGGCCAAAAGCCTGAGCAAGAGAGAGAGAGAGAGAGAGAGAGAGAGAGAGAAATTTGTAGGAGTCTTTTCATTATGGGCTCCTGGTTACTGGAATTTGAAAATCTGGCTGTGAACACTTATTCCAGGCCAACTGTTGGCACTAATGTTATAACAAGGATCAACTTCTACCCCCACTCCCTGCCCCCTTTCAAGTCAAATATAGGAAAACTCCATTTGGCAGTTATTTTCCCTGAAATAGCAACAAGAAGAGAAACAAATATCCCAAGTTTTCTTTTTATTTATTTATTTATTTATTTATTTATTATTATTATTTTTTTTTAGATTTTATTTATTTATTTGAGAGAGATCACAAGCAGGCAGAGAGGCAGGCAGAGAGAGAGAAGGGGAAGCAGGCTCCCTGCCGAGCAGAGACCCCGATGCGGGGCTCGATCCCAGGACCCTGAGATCATGACCTGAGCTGAAGGCAGAGGCTTTGACACACTGAGCCACCCAGGCGCCCCTTTCTTTTAAAGAAAATTTACAGCGAATCAGGCATTCCTTTACAATGTTATTTTAATAAGTAATAACTTTGATTCTGCCATCACACTACTGGTGTTGGTGATTATAAATGAACTTCTAGACTGAGCGTGCAGGTCAGTTCTAAGCCACAGTTGGGAATTAAAAAATAAACAACAACAACAGTGTATTAGAGGACAGCCAGAGAGAGAGAGAGAGAGAGAGTTTAAGTACATCTGTGAGTCAGAGACTAGAAAGCCAAATTAAATAAGCTCCCTGCAGGGATGGCTCCGGGGGCAGGGTTTGGTTTACCCTGAGACTGGGTGTTTCTTCTCTCCCATCATGAGGGCACCTTATAATACAGTGTTTTTCTTTGGAGAGTGAGTGTCCTCATAGAAGGCATACCTTTGTTTCTTCTCTTTCAGATACACATTGTCCTGCCTCCTACTGCAGGGGTCAGAAAAAAGGGAGAAAGGTCAATTTGAATCCCTTTCTGTTGTTGCCTTTTGGGACTTTGTATTCTCATGCATGACCTAGACATACCAAGGGTATGTAAACGACAATGCCTTTTTTGAGTTTTATGGTTTTCTCCATTTTACCTGTCTTTCAGTCCTAACTTTCATTTCCATGTATCTGATACTTGACTGTATAAACTTGAATGGCACAGAAAGGGGAGCAGAAGCTCAGGAATCAAGGACAGGATAATAGGTATGGACAGGGTATGTGGAGAAGGTGCTCAGTTCATGCCTCACGCTTAGGAGTCTTCCTTGCAAGTGTGGGATTTGAGGAGGTGAGTGAAATGGACTCTCACTGGTCGAGAAGCCAGAGACTGTCTGAAGGACATGACCACAGGCGAACAGAGGACTGGGAGCAAAGGGAGCCAACAATGAGTTTGCCTGAATGAAATGAAAGAACAAGGAGATGAGGCAAGACCTGGGAGAGAGCTGGGCCTTCAGGGAGCACAGGGGCTGACAGACATATCTTTCCTGCCATCTTCTCCCTAAGGAATATATGGAGAAACAAATGAATAACTAATACTCATGTTTTATTTTTCATTGTAAATGTTCCAAAGCACATAAAGACATAAATAATAAACAAATAGTGTGCATCATCTCACCACATTTTGAGGTGATAATTATAAATTTGTCTTTATTTCCTTTTCATCTTTCTTCTTTGGATCTGTATGTCTGAACACTTTTATATATTTTAGAAAACAAGAACCATATCTGATATACAGCTGGGGCTTGATTTTTTTAATTTAATATTCTACAGAATATTTTTTGTGCTCAAGAGCAATTTATAATTTAGTAATGACTATGAAAATTGCAGTGATAATGTGGGAGAGCTTTTACTTACAATGTAAGCATGTTGTTTATTGGGTTCCAAAGTACTCCAAAGGTATTTTGATATATTCCTGTCTGGGGTTAACAGTCTGCTTTCTGATCAGACACCACACAAGGATTGCACATTTCTTGCCAACAGTCTTCAGGTGGTATGTAAATATGACTGGTCTCCTTTTTCTCTTAAGCTTACTGTGATACTTCTGGCTTCATTCATTTGGCTTTCTCGCAGCCTCCCCATGTCAGCTTTGCCACATGGTCAAACTTCTGTTTGGGAGGCTTTATAAATCCTAAAAGTTCTAGTTCAGAAAAAGCTCTAATAAACCACGCATTGTTAACTTCATTGCTTTCTTCTGAGGTTATAGAATTTGCATCCATTTTTTTTCAGCAGCTGTCAAAACTGTTGCAAAAGCTTCTGACCAGTCCACTACGCTGATTAGCCTGCTACACTGTAGGGGCAGTTTATATGCCAAGCAGATGTCTGGGGCAACATTTGGAATGCAGGCTTCTTCATTTTTCAGTGCCTCATTCTTGAGATAATAATAAGGATGGTTAAGCTCAGCATGGAGGGTGGTTCTTGGAGCAGCGTTCAGATGTTCACGCAGGGTGTGGGCAGTGCTGAAGTACACCACCCTGTGCAGAGGCTGAGTCTCTGGAGGCAGAAGGCATTCTCTCTTTCTGTATACAGACATCTAGCATTTTTCATGGATTTAGAGAAGTCATCAGCTGAGAGGAAGAAGTTTCTAGCACAGGCTTTAGGAGATAACTCTAAAATAATGGTGTCAGTGAATCTCTTTCAGGTTCAGGTTTTGTGTGGAGCAGAGCACTCCCTCAGCTTACTAGCCCAGTGGAGGGGGCTGCTGCTCTAAGAAGGAAAAGGGCAGAGGGAGGACTATTGGAAGGAAGAGTTCTGTTCTCCCAGGTGCATTGGGAGGGAGCCTGCAAATCTGGAGCAGTCCTGTAGTGCACCAGCCAGTACTTCCCAACCTAGGGGAATGCTCATTACAGTTATCACTTATTGAGCATCTACTATGTGTGGGGCAATGGAACTGTGCAAATGCTATCTGTCATCCTCCAAACAATCGGACAAAATCGTTGTTATTACCCATACTTTCCATGAGAGGAAACTAAGTCTCTCAGAATTTGATTTATCTGTCCATGGTCACACGACAGCTAACTGAGCAAATGAGGGCTCTGACTTGGGTTTCCAAGAGGGTAGAAAAATAGAAAATTATAGGCTTTGAAGTATGCAGAAAACATGGATTTGAATCACTTTTGTTAATATAAAACTTTCTCTTAGACTAAAAATAGTAATGCATATTTATTGAAGAAAACTTGCTATGAATCTCTCTCTTTTCTCTAGTACTTTGATTTGGTAAGTCTCTGTTATCTGATTTCTCCTGCCAGGATTTTACATTAATTCATCCAACAAACAGTTTCTTTTCAGTGGCCATGTATTAGTCACTGTTAAGGGGAGTGAAAAAAAATTGGGTAAGTTTTAGCCTCTGCCTTTAGGAAATAGTGCAATGGGACTAGGCAACCACATGTAGCCTAACTGGGACATCTGTAATGATGATTACCATAGAGACCTGACACAAGGGCTCGGGAAATTCAGCTGTGAAAGAGGATTAAACCTGCCTGGTGAGGGTAAGACGAGGCTTCAGAATGAAGGTGGTTATTCTCTCCCTGAGCCTTATTTCATCTGTCAAATTGGGCAAGAGTGACTTCTGGTCCTGGCATTCTGTAATTCTCATCTCCTTTTCCTAGGTGGATTTGTCACCAAGGACAGCTCTTTTCCATATGTAAGAATCTCTAGTTTCCCAGGGTGGCCGGATCTGGAGCCCAAAGTGAACGGCTGCCTTCAGAGGTCTCTTCTGGAGTGTGGCAAGTGGCCTCCTTCAGTACATACAGTTCCTTATGCTTATTTGGCTCAGCTACAAATTCGGGTTCTATTTCCTTCCTACTTTTAGCTCCCTCCCTCTTTCAATGCTTTCTAGTCTTTTAGAGGCAGGTTGTGATGTGTTCCCCCTTTCTCCACCCTCAAATTTCCTGGAAGGGGAGTCCCAAAGTCAGAATTTGTTCTGATTCAGCTCTGCATCCCTCTAGGACTTAATGCTTTGCCCAGAGAAGAAGTACAATTAATGTGCGTGAATGCGTAACAGTCTTTTCTTTTGGAAGTTTTTTGCCTTCAGGTTAAGAGTACCTGTATTTATCTTCTCCAGTTTGTGGAACAAATTACCACAAACAGTGGCTTGAAACAACAAAAAAATGTTATCGTACAGTTCTGGAGATCATGACTTGGGTTTCACTGGGTTATACTCAAGGTATTGGCAGGGCTGTGATTCTTTCTGAAAGTTCTAGAGCAAATCTATTCTTGTTTGTTCATTTGGTTTATTTTGTTTCCATTTTTGTCTTTCCCAGCTTCTAGGGTCTGCCCTGTATTCCTTGGCTTGTGGCCCTCTTCCATCTTGAAAGTCAGCGGTGGCTAGTCAAACTCCGCTCACATCCCATCGCTTGGACACTGACAGTTCTTCACCCCTTTTCTAACTTTTAAGGGGGTGCTGTGATTACATTGGGCCCATCTGGCTAACCCAGGATCATCTCCTATCTTGAGGTCTGTTGATTAGCAACCTCAATACCTCTTTACCATGTAAGGTAACATAGTCACAGGCCACAGGGATTAGGATGGGGAGACCTTTGGGGGGACCATCACTCTGTTTACTATGGTGCCGAGTGACTTTTTTTTTTTTCCCAAGATTCTGCTTATTTAATCATCGACCCATGCACTTACTTACTTAGTGTTTGTTGAGCTCTTACTATGTCCCATGTGTTTTGCTAGGTGCTGGGAAGTCAAAGGTGCACCTAGTCAAAAGTTGGAGGTAGGAATGAACAATTGATGCAGGTATGCAAAAAGGACTGGGGTACAGAGGAGGGGTATTAATCTCAGAGTGGATAAAGAGATGACACCTGACCTTTTTTTTTATGATTTTATTTATTTATTTGAAAAAGAGAGAGAGAGGGATAGACAGAGAGAGAACACAGCAGGTGGGAGGGGCAGAGGGCAAGAAAGAGAGAGAATCAGACACCACACTGAGCTGGAAGCCCAACATGGGACTTGATCCCAGGACCCAGAGATCATGACCTGAGCCGAAGGCAGATGCTTAACCGGCTGAGACACCCAGGTGCCCTGGTTTTCCTTTTTCTAATGTGAATTTAATGCATTCATTTTCTACTTTTGTTGTCAGACTTCCTAGGCTAACCTTATAGCCTTCTGTTGGCTAAGGCTGTTTTGAGGTCCTCAAAGATGACTTTGCAGCATCTCTTCCTGTATTAGGCCCAGGACCTGGCCCTGAGTACCTCCATGCTTTTAGGCTCTTTCCCCCAGTCATCTGCATGAAGGTCCTAATTATGACAGCATCAGTGAATGCTGAATGCATTTGTAGAAAATGATCACTTGTCTCAGCAGATTTGTTGCTTCTTTGAAGGTAGTAGCAGAAGCAATTATGCAGCAGCTGTGGTATAGTGACAAAAGCACTGGTTTTAGTCAGAAAAGCTGACTATGAATGTCAGCTCTGCCATTTAACAGGCATTTGGCTTTGGAGAAGTCACATAAATTCATTATGTCTCAACTCCATAATCTACAGGATGGAGGATGTTTCACTCAGGCTATAATTGATGTAACCAAAAGTTTGGCAGTTTAACCCAACACAGGCTATGCCTTACTTGTCCTACAGTCCAACATGGTTGTTCCTGCTCAGGTGGCTCTTCCCCATAGCTCTTCTCTAACTATTCCTCCATTTTATGGCTTCCTGAACGCCCTCCACCCAGCAGTCACAGAGTTCTCCCCTTTTGGGCCAAAAGATAGGGAATGGAGAGAGAGTATTAAGGTTCGTGCAGTCTTATGGTCCAGGCCTGGAAATGACCACATCTGCTTTGCCCACATTCCATTGGGCAGAACCCAGTCACATGGCTGCATCCAATTAACAGCAGGGAAAGCTGGGAAATGTAGTCCAGCTGTGTGTCTAGTAGTCAAAGGAAATGGTTTGGTTTACCAAATACCTGGTCAGCCTTTCTAACTCTACCACCATAACAATACAGTTGTTTCTAGAATTGAGTTAGATTAAGTAAGTGCTGGTGCTGAGAGCAGTACCACGTACAGGGTAAATATGGAATGCAGGTTTCATGCCCTGCAAAGGGTGCCTGGGAGAACAGACGCTTCAGGAAGGAAATGTAAATTGTGGGTTGTGAGAGCAGTCCTCCTTTGTGGTTTCCTTTAGAGTGTATCAGGAAACAATATTCAGTAAGAAATAGTCCATTAGAATCAGTAAAACAAAACAAAACAAAAAATACTTAAACAAAATAGTCCATTAGCTCTGGCATCCTTAGGAAAGAGCTCTTTGTCTGACAGACAGAGTGATACTTCCCGGCTTCTGAGAGAAGCAGTGTCCCTAGCCATCCTCATTTACCTTTGTTGCTTCTTTTCCAACTAATTGTCCCCCTCCCACCATCCCCAACTGACATACACTAATTCCTCTCATTAAGGATTATAATGGGGGCCAAATCAGGAGTGATAGGCGGGGAGAAGGATTAAATCAGGCAAGATAATTTAGAGGAATACATAAGGCAATATAGGCCATCTAAAGGAGAATTAAATAGAATTTGGCCTGAAAGAAAGGTCCAGACTAATTCAAACATGTGTGCAACTAAGTGTGCAAATCAATTGAACAGAGAGTAGAGAGAATGCTGATGTAAATGTTTTGTAATGAAGTAAGACTTTGTTGACTCCTTATGTTAGCATCTTTATGCCTTTTCAATCCATTTCTCCTCCCCCATCTGGTGACGGAAACTTAACTAGGAATAGAAGAAATTCTACCTCCTTCCCTGCAGTTTTGTAGAACAAGTATTTTTTTTTTAAAGACATAATTAGAAGAGTATTCCTTCTCTCTTTCACCAGTTCAAGCCCTACCTTGGAAAAAACAGCAAGAAGAAACTATTTACTGATGTGTGCTGCTTTTAGAGCCCTCCCAGGGGACAGATACATCTCCATTAAGTGTCCAGTTGTTGAGAGCTGCAGTAGGCTCAGTAATGAACTCTGAGATCTGCAGACTGGGAGCTGGCTGGGAGGGGGCTCTAATGGCAACTTGGAAAACAAGTCCCTCTATGAAGATGTCTAAGAATGGGTCATTAGAAGAAAGCTGCTGAGCCATGTGTGTGAGGACTGAGGGGCAAGCTGCAGAGGGTGATGAATAGGGATCATTTGAAAGAAAAGATGTGACAAGTTCAAGGGAAATAATGACTATGGCTCAGAACTCAGAGCTTTTATCCTGCTATGAGCTATTCTTGCTCTGCTTGGGGGAGGGAGGGCTGCAGGCTTCTTCTGCTTCAGGGAAGCATGAAAGGGAAGAAAGACCTGGTTTTAGGGTGTAGGGGAGGACAAGAAGAGGGGAGGGAAGGGCTCAGCTCAAGAGGTAGAAAAAAGGTGGAAGAGGAGAGGTTGAAGAAGGAGCCCAGCAGGAAGTGTGGAGAACCAAAATTCAGGATTCTAGTCCTAGAGCCCTCAGGGTCCCTGTTTCAGAAAAAAGAGGAATGAGGACCAATGCATAATGGTCTCACCATCAGAGTGGAGAAGAACTCCATGGTTGCCCTTCTCTTTAACTAGTTTTGTTTTTCTTTGTGGTGGGTTTCCTTATGAAAGGGGGTTGCAATGTGTGATTTTAAAAACCTGGGTTTGAATTCTCGCCCTACCATTTGTTAGCCAGGTGACCTTGGGGAAGTTTGTTAACTTCTCTGAGTTTCAGGGAAGGGTGAAGATTAAAAGAATAATGCATATAAAATAACACAGCATCTGGTACAGAATTTGTTTATCAAAAGTTGACTAATACTGTAAGAAATGTGTTGTTTGGTCAAGGAAATGACTGGAAATTTGGGAAGGCATTCCAGACAGTGTGATAGAGTTGTTCTCATGCAAACAAAAAACTGAAAGCTGTTTTCATAGGATTTGCGCCCATTTGGAGACAGAAGATGTGGTTTCCAGTCACAGTGCCACCATTAACAAGCTGTGGGCCTTGCAGGTAGCATCAGGAAGCTGTTCAGGACTTGGGTTCTCATTTTATTTTATTTTACTTTTATTTATTTTTAATTTTTTAAAAGATTTTATTTATTTGAGAGCAAGAGAAAGAGAGAAAGAACAAGCAGGGGGAGGAGCAGAAGGAGAGGAAGAAGAAGACTCCCCTACTGAGGGAGGAGCCTGATGTGGGACTCAATCCCAGGATCCTGGGATCATGACCTGAGCCGAAAGCAGATGCTTAATTGGCTGAGCCACCCAGGGGACCCTCAGGTTCTCAGTTTAAAAATAGGGATACTACTAAGTGCTTGATCTGCCTCATAGGGGTCTCCTGGGGGTCTCTAAGGCAAACTGGAGCACTTCGTGCAAGGCAAAAATCTGGGCAAACATGAGGGGTCACTAAAGGTGAGTAACTGGTACACTGAGCAGGGTGGTGATCCCTGGACGTGGGAAGCTGGGATGATTAGGGAGAGAGAAGAGGAAGGGGGGAGGGAGGAGAGAGTAGAAGAGAAGGTGCTAAGAAGCTGACAGACAGTAGACAGAGGGACCAAGATTACCATCAGGCTGGTTAGAGGATCAGGGTTATAACCAGGAAGAACCAAATCCAGGTACAAGAAAAGGTAGGACTTCTGTGAAAGACTGTTTTGTATTAGGAATTGAGGTACATGGGCTGAAAGCCATAGGGGTTGAAAGTGTAAAATAAAGATAATAAATTACATTATTGAGTTACTTATTATTTATTTGGCAAACCTTGAGTACCCACTATGTGCCAGGCAAGGTTTTAGATGCTGGGGATACAGACATCAGTGAACAAAATAGATGAGAATCCCTGTCTTCATGGAGCTGATGACCTAAGCAGGAAAATAGATACATTTTTAAGAAAAAATATATAAACTGGGACAAGTGGATGTCCACAGTTAGACCCTAACCTCGCATCACATGCAAACGTTAGTCAAAATGGATCAAGGACCAAAGTGCTAGAGCCAAAACTATAAACCCTTAGAAGAAAACATAGACATAATGTTTGGGATCTTGGACGTGGCATGGAGTCTTAGGTATAACACCAAAAGCAGAAGCAACAACAAGATAGATTAATTTGAATTATCAAATTAAAAACTTTTGCTTCAAATTACACCATCAAGAAAGTGAAAAGACAACTCATATATTTTTTGTAAGCCTGCTCTGAAAAAATAAAATCTATTCAATAATAGAAAAACTCACAAGAAGGGAGAAAATACTGCAAACCATATATCTGATTAGAGACTTGTATCTGGAATATATAAAGAATTCTTTAAAAGTGGACAAAGGATCTGAATAGACCTTTCTCCAAAGATGCTACACAAATGGCCAATATGCACATGAAAAGATGCTCAACGGGAGGGAAATGCAAATCGAAACCACAATGAGATACCACTTCACACTCACTTGGATGGCTACAGTTAAATAACAAACAAGAAAACCAAACAAAGAAAAACCTTAGAAAATACCCACCGTTGGTGAGGATATAGAGAAATTTGAATACTCACTTCCTGCTGGTGCTGGTGGGAATATAAAGTGGGGCAGCCATTTTGGAAAATAGTTGGGGGATTCCTCAGAAAGTTAAATACCGAGGAGTTGAGAGTCAAGATGGCGGAGAAGTAGCAGGCTGAGACTACTTCAGATAGCGGGAGATCAGCTAGATAGCTTATCTAAAGATTGCAAACACCTACAAATCCAACGGGAGATCGAAGAGAAGAAGAACAGCAACTCTAGAAACAGAAAATCAACCACTTTCGGAAAGGTAGGACTGGCGGAGAAGTGAATCCAAAGCGACGGGAAGATAGACCGCGGGGGGAGGGGCCGGCTCCCGGCAAGCGGCGGAGCAACGGAGCACAAAATCGGGACTTTTAAAAGTCTGTTCCGCTGAGGGACATCGCTTCAGAGGCTTAACTGGGGTGAAGCCCACGCAGGGTCAGCGTGGCCTCAGGTCCCGCAGGGTCACAGAAGGATCGGGGGTGTCTGAGTGTCGCAGAGCTTACAGGTATTAGAACAGGGAAGCCGGCTACAGAGACAGAGCCGAGGAGTAAGCGCTAAGCTCGGGGTTACCTTGAACCGGTCGCAGGCTCGGTCAGCTCGGAGTGCGGCCAGAGGAAGGGTGACGGGAGTGGATCGGCGCTGTTCTCTGAGGGCGCACTGAGGAGTGGGGCCCCAGGCTCTTGGCTCCTCCGGGCCGGAGACCGGGAGGCCGCCATCTTCATTCCCGCCCTCCGGAACTCTACGGAAAGCGCTCAGGGAACAAAAGCTCCCGAAAGCAAACCCGAGCGGATTACTCAGCCCGGCCCCTGGTAGGGGCGGTCCAACTCCGCCCGGGGCAAAGACACTTGAGAATCACTACAACAGGCCCCTCCCCCAGAAGATCAACAAGAAACCCAGCCAGGACCAAGTTCAACTACCAAGGAGTACAGTTTCAATACCAAGGAGAGCAGCGGAATTCCAAAGGAGGAGAAAGCAAAGCACGGAACTCATGGCTTTCTCCCCATGATTCTTTAGCCTTGCAGTTAATTTAATTTTTTTTCTTTTTCAATTTATTTTTCTCTTCTGCTAAATTTTTTTAACTTTTACCCTTTCCTTTTTTAACGTTTTTTAACTAGTTTATCTAATATATATATTCTTTTTTCCCTTTTTATATTTTTTCTTTATTGGTTTTCTTTTTTTGATTCTATCTCTTTTTTTTTTTTCTTCTTCTTTCTGAACCTCTTTTTATCCCCTTTCTCTCCCCTCACGATTTGGAATCTCTTCTGATTTGGCTAAAGCATATTTTCCTGGGGTTGTTGCCACCCTTTTAGTATTTCACTTGCTCCTTCATATACTCTTATCTGGACAAAATGACAAGGCGGAAAAATTCACAAAAAAAAGAACAAGAGGCAGTACCAAAGGCTAGGGACCTAATCAATACAGACATTGGTAATATGTCAGATCTAGAATTCAGAATGACGATTCTCAAGGTTCTAGCCGGGCTCGAAAAAGGCATGGAAGATATTAGAGAAACCCTCTCCGGAGAGATAAAAGCCCTTTCTGGAGAAATAAAAGAACTAAAATCTAACCAAGTTGAAATCAAAAAAGCTATTAATGAGGTGCAATCAAAAATGGAGGCTCTCACTGCTAGGATAAATGAGGCAGAAGAAAGAATTAGTGATATAGAAGACCAAATGACAGAGAATAAAGAAGCTGAGCAAAAGAGGGACAAACAGCTACTGGACCATGAGGGGAGAATTCGAGAGATAAGTGACACCATAAGACGAAACAACATTAGAATAATTGGGATTCCAGAAGAAGAGGAAACAGAGAGGGGAGCAGAAGGTATATTGGAGAGAATTATTGGAGAGAATTTCCCCAATATGGCAAAGGGAACAAGCATCAAAATCCAGGAGGTTCAGAGAACCCCCCTCAAGATCAATAAGAATAGGTCCACACCCCGTCACCTAATAGTAAAATTTACAAGTCTTAGTGACAAAGAGAAGATCCTGAAAGCAGCCCGGGAAAAGAAGTCTGTAACATACAATGGTAAAAATATTAGATTGGCAGCAGACTTATCCACAGAGACCTGGCAGGCCAGAAAGAGCTGGCATGATATATTCAGAGTACTAAACGAGAAAAACATGCAGCCAAGAATACTATATCCAGCTAGGCTATCATTGAAAATAGAAGGAGAGATTAAAAGCTTCCAGGACAAACAAAAACTGAAAGAATTTGCAAATACCAAACCAGCTCTACATGAAATATTGAAAGGGGTCCTCTAAGCAAAGAGAAACCCTAAAAGTAGTAGATCAGAAAGAAACAGAGACAATATACAATAACAGTCACCTTACAGGCAATACAATGGCACTAAATTCATATCTCTCAATACTTACCCTGAATGTGAATGGGCTAAATGCCCCAATCAAAAGACACAGGGTATCAGAATGGATAAAAAAACAAAACCCATCTATATGTTGCCTACAAGAAACTCATCTTAAACCTGAAGACACCTCCAGATTTAAAGTGAGGGGGTGGAAAAGAATTTACCATGCTAACGGACATCAGAAAAAAGCAGGAGTGGCAATCCTTATATCAGATCAATTAGATTTTAAGCCAAAGACTATAATAAGAGATGAGGAAGGACACTATATCATACTCAAAGGAACTGTCCAACAAGAAGATCTAACAATTTTAAATATCTATGCCCCTAACATGGGAGCAGCCAACTATATAAACCAATTAATAACAAAATCAAAGAAACACATCGACAATAATACAATAATCGTAGGGGACTTTAACACTCCCCTCACTGAAATGGACAGATCATCCAAGCAAAAGATCAACAAGGAAATAAAGGCCTTAAATAACACACTGGACCAGATGGACATCACAGATATATTCAGAACATTTCATCCCAAAGCAACAGAATACACATTCTTCTCTAGTGCACATGGAACATTCTCCAGAATAGATCATATTCTTGGTCCTAAATCAGGTCTCAACCGTTATCAAAAGATTGGAATCATTCCCTGCATATTTTCAGACCACAATGCTCTGAAGCTAGAACTCAATCACAAGAGGAAATTTGGAAAGAACCCAAATACATGGAGACTAAACAGCATCCTTCTAAAGAATGAATGGGTCAACCAGGAAATTAAAGAAGAATTGAAAAAATTCATGGAAACAAATGATAATGAAAACACAACGGTTCAAAATCTGTGGGACACAACAAAGGCAGTCCTGAGAGGAAAATATATAGCGGTACAAGCCTTTCTCAAGAAACAAGAAAGGTCTCAGGTACACAACCTAACCCTACACCTAAAGGAGCTGGAGAAAGAACAAGAAAGAAACCCTAAACCCAGCAGGAGAAGAGAAATCATAAAGATCAGAGCAGAAATCAATGAAATAGAAACCAAAAAAACAATAGAACAAATCAACGAAACTAGGAGCTGGTTCTTTGAAAGAATTAATAAGATCGATAAACCCCTGGCCAGACTTATCAAAAAGAAAAGAGAAAGGACCCAAATAAATAAAATCATGAATGAAAGAGGAGAGATCACAACTAACACCAAAGAAATACAGGCAATTATAAGAACATACTATGAGCAACTCTACGCCAACAAATTTGACAATCTGGAAGAAATGGATGCATTCCTAGAGACATATAAACTACCACAACTGAACCAGGAAGAAATAGAAAGCCTGAACAGACCCATAACCAGTAAGGAGATTGAAACAGTCATCCAAAATCTCCAAACAAACAAAAGCCCAGGGCCAGATGGCTTCCCGGGGGAATTCTACCAAACATTTAAAGAAGAACTAATTCCTATTCTCCTGAAACTGTTCCAAAAAATAGAAATGGAAGGAAAACTTCCAAACTCATTTTATGAGGCCAGCATCACTTTGGTCCCAAAACCAGACAAGGATCCCATCAAAAAAGAGAACTACAGGCCAATATCCTTGATGAACACAGATGCAAAAATTCTCGCCAAAATACTAGCCAATAGGATTCAACAGTACATTAAAAGGATTATTCACCACGACCAAGTGGGATTTATTCCAGGGCTGCAAGGTTGGTTCAACATCCGCAAATCAATCAATGTGATACAACACATTAATAAAAGAAAGAACAAGAACCATATGATACTCTCCATAGATGCTGAAAAAGCATTTGACAAAGTACAGCATCCCTTCCTGATCAAAACTCTTCAAAGTGTAGGGATAGAGGGCACATACCTCAATATTATCAAAGCCATCTATGAAAAACCCACCGCAAATATCATTCTCAATGGAGAAAAACTGAGAGCTTTTCCGCTAAGGTCGGGAACACGGCAGGGATGCCCGTTATCACCACTGCTATTCAACATAGTACTAGAAGTCCTAGCCTCAGCAATCAGACAACAAAAGGAAATTAAAGGCATCCAAATTGGCAAAGAAGAAGTCAAACTATCACTCTTCGCAGATGATATGATACTATATGTGGAAAACCCAAAAGACTCCACTCCAAAACTGCTAGAACTTGTACAGGAATTCAGTAAAGTGTCAGGATATAAAATCAATGCACAGAAATTAGTTGCATTTCTCTACACCAACAACAAGACAGAAGAAAGATAAATTAAGGAGTCCATCCCATTTACAATTGCACCCAAAACTATAAGATACCTAGGAATAAATCTAACCAAAGAGACTAAGAATCTATACACAGAAAACTATAAAGTACTCATGAAAGAAATTGAGGAAGACACAAAGAAATGGAAAAATGTTCCATGCTCCTGGATTGGAAGAATAAATATTGTGAAAATGTCTATGCTACCTAAAGCAATCTACACATTTAATGCAATTCCTATCAAAGTACCATCCATTTTTTTCAAAGAAATGGAACAAATAATCCTAAAATTTATATGGAACCAGAAAAGACCTCGAATAGCCAAAGGAATATTGAAAAAGAAAGCCAAAGTTGGTGGCATCACAATTCCGGACTTCAAGCTCTATTACAAAGCTGTCATCATCAAGACAGCATGGTACTGGCACAAAAACAGACACATAGATCAATGGAACAGAATAGAGAGCCCAGAAATAGACCCTCAACTCTATGGTCAACTAATCTTCGACAAAGCAGGAAAGAATATCCAATGGAAAAAAGACAGCCTCTTCAACAAATGGAGTTGGGAAAATTGGACAGCCACATGCAGAAAAATGAAATTGGATCATTTCCTTACACCACACACGAAAATAGACTCAAAATGGATGAAGGACCTCAATGTGAGAAAGGAATCCATCAAAATCCTTGAGGAGAACACAGGCAGCAACCTCTTCGACCTCAGCCGCAGCAACATCTTCCTAGGAACATCGCCAAAGGCAAGGGAAGCAAGGGCAAAAATGAACTATTGGGATTTTATCAAGATCAAAAGCTTTTGCACAGCAAAGGAAACAGTTAACAAAACCAAAAGACAACTGACAGAATGGGAGAAGATATTTGCAAATGACATATTGGATAAAGGGCTAGTGTCCAAAATCTATAAAGAACTTAGCAAACTCAACACGCAAAGAACAAATAATCCAATCAAGAAATGGGCAGAGGACATGAACAGACATTTCTGCAAAGAAGACATCCAGATGGCCAACAGACACATGAAAAAGTGCTCCACATCACTCGGCATCAGGGAAATACAAATCAAAACCACAATGAGATAACACCTCACACCAGTCAGAATGGCTAAAATTAACAAGTCAGGAAATGACAGATGCTGGCGAGGATGCGGAGAAAGGGGAACCCTCCTACACTGTTGGTGGGAATGCAAGCTGGTGCAACCACTCTGGAAAACAGCATGGAGGTTCCTCAAAATGTTGAAAATAGAACTACCCTATGACCCAGCAATTGCACTGCTGGGTATTTACCCTAAAGATACAAACGTAGTGATCCGAAGGGGCACGTGCACCCGAATGTTTATAGCAGCAATGTCTACAATAGCCAAACTATGGAAAGAACCTAGATGTCCATCAACAGACGAATGGATAAAGAAGATGTGGTATATATACACAATGGAATACTATGCAGCCATCAAAAGAAATGAAGTCTTGCCATTTGCGACGACGTGGATGGAACTAGAAGGTATCATGCTTAGCGAAGTGAGTCAATCAGAGAAAGACAACTATCATATGATCTCCCTGATATGAGGGAGAGGAGATGCAACATGGTGGGTTAAGGGGGTAGGAGAAGAGTAAATGAAACAAGATGGGATTGGGAGGGAGACAAACCATAAGTGACTCTTAATCTCACAAAACAAACTGAGGGTTAATGGGGGCAGGGGGGTTGGGGGGGTGGGATTATGGACATTGGGGAGGGTATGTGCTATGATGAGTGCTGTGAACTGTGTAAACCTGGCGATTCACAGACCTGTACCCCTGGGGATAAAAATATATGTTTATAAAAAATAAAATTTAAAAAAAAAAAAAAAAAAAAAAAAAAAAAAGAAAAATACCGAATTACCATGTGACCCAATGATTCCACTGCTAGGTTTATACCCTAAGGAAATGAGAACATGTTCACAAAAAAAAAAAAAAAATTGCGTATGAATGTTCGTAGCATTATTCATAATAGCCAAAAGGTAGAAACAACCCAACTTTCCATCAGCTGGTGAATGGATAAACAGAGTGTGATATATCCTTGTGATGGTATCTTATTTGGCCACTAAAAGGACTGGAGTCCTAACACAGTCTGCGACATAGATGAACCTTGAATGCATTATGCTAAGGGAAAGAAACCAGTCATTAAAGGCTGTATATAATACGATTTCATTTATGGGAAATGTTTAGAACAAGCAAATATAAAGAAAGAAGGTCGGCTAGTGGTTGCTGTGAGCTGGTGGGAAATGAAGGGGGACTTTGGGGAAGGCTTTGGAGATGATAACTAAAGGGGTTTCTTAAACGAAAAATGGATTGTGGTGATGGTTTGCACAACTCTGCACAGACCATAACCCAATGAATTGTACATTCTAAATGGGTGAATTGTATGGCATGTGAACTATATCTCAATACAGCTGTTACAAAGAAACAAATGTATGTTGTGCCAGATGGTGATAAGCTCTCTGAAGAATACATGGGATGTGGTCAGGAAAGACCTTCTCCCAGAGAGAAATGAGGAAGGAGGAAGGAGGCTCTGCAAATATATCAGGGGAAGAATGTTCCAGGCTGAAGGAACAAATGCAAGACAGGAAGACACAGAGCTTGCCACGTCCCAAAACGGTGAGGAGCCTGTGTGGCTGAGGTTGAGTGAGGGAGAGGAGCTAAGTCTCAGAGGTAGGCACTAGCACCTTCCAGATGACATAGATCCTACACACTGAGGTTGGGAGTTCAGATTTTATACTTGGTGTGAATGAGAACCTATTGGAGTCTTTAAAGCAAGCAAAAGACACCCATGGATTTACATTTTTAAATTACTCTGGCTGGGGGTGGAGAACAGTCTGCAGGCTGGTTGGGGGTGAGTAGAACACCAGCTCTCTAGGGGGAAGAAAGGCCCTGGTTTGTTAATGTTTGCTAATTTCTCTGGTGTAAATGTTCCCACGGTGTCCCATTTTAAACTAGCATCAGTTTGACAACAGGTTGGAAAAATTCCTGAAAATACAGTAGTCAGCTCTGATGAGGCAGTTTGAGCTCCAGCACACCCCTGGCAGGAGGAGACCAATGGAGAGACTTCTAGAGCTGTAAAGTGGTGAGAAAAAGTAATCAGATTTGGAGCACATTTTTAAAGCTTCCTCCTATTATGAACAAGGGTAAGTGGCATTCTTGCTAGGTCTCCTTTGATTCTGATAGAAGCTCAGGGCCACCTTTAGCCCATAGAGGACATTTGTGCAGATTAGAAAAAGACACCCCTTCCTCTGTTCTTGGCAGCCACAGCAGGGTATGTGGTGTAGTGTGTAGAACGGAGGTTTGGCCTCAGCCGCTCTCATACCAGCTGCCCTGTGCAGGGCACAACCTTACAATTTATAACACAGCATCCCTTTTACAGTGTTGACAAAGATGTTATTACATGACTACCCCCCCTTTCAAAGACTCTATTTATTTTTAGAGAGAGGGAGAGAGAGAGCACAAGCAGAAGGAGAGGCAGAGGGAGAGGGAGAAGCAGGCTCCCTACTGAGCAGGGAGCCTGACACCACTGGGCTTGGGGCTCAATCCCAGGACTCAGGGATCATGATCTGAGCCAAAGGCAGATGCTTACCTGACTGAGCAGTTAGACAGACACCCGATGACTCCCTTTTTATAGATGAGAAATTGGTAGTTCAAGTTAGTTAAGTAACTTCCCTAAAAGTGGAAGAGATGGGATTTGCACCTAGGGTCTTAAAGTCTGACATTCCAAAGTGAATCAGTACACCTGGGCTGCCATGTAGCCAGATTACAAGGGCAAGGAGGTGAAAGGGAGAGAAAGAACAGAAAACCTAAGGTTGTAGATTTCTCTGGCAAAATTTTATCCCTGGAGTTATAGCAACCCAAGGTAAAGAGAAAGGAATCACAGTTACTAAATTTCAACTTTATGTATAAAGTATTCCAGATACCTTAACATTAATTTGGAAAGAGGAGAGATTTTGGCTTCATTTTAAAAAGGAGAACAGAAAACACTGAGGCTCAGAGAGGTTAAGAAATATGTTTAGGATAACACAGTTGGTGAATGGCATCTGGGGCAATGGCTTGTGCTCTTTCCATATCCCCTTTCAGGAGCTTGAGCTCTACCAGCAAGCAAAGGAGCCCTATGCTTTCAGTGTATCCACCCTTCCTCTGAAGATAATAGGCACATCTCTGGATAGGGAGCAAGTTGGTCACTTCCTAAAATATTTTAGGAACCCAGTATCAAGCCAGTATGGAGATCAGATTTTCATTCATTCAACACATGGTGAATGTCTGTTATTTACTAGCCATTGCAGTTGGGTACTGGGACTGCAGTGATGAATAAACATTGTCTCTGACCTTGTACATTCTTCTGCCCTCCTCTCTATGTTCTCATTTACAATTTGAGGCACCAATCCCCTTTGTGTACTCCCATTCTATCCATGACTGGAAGGGAAACCAGGATGCTCAAATGGTTTGACATTTCTCTGAGCAGCTGTGGAAAATGGAGTTTGGACACATGGAAGCTGTCAAAAATTGAAACTCTCTTTCCTTTGCCTAAAATGTCACTTTGCCCCTTCCTCTGCCAATTCCTGAGCTGAAAAAATTGGGAATGCCAACTGCAGAATTTCTAGACAGCATCGGCCCAGCCCTCCATTTGCACCCACTTATCTACTCTCCATCTCCCTATGCTTGACAAGAGAACAAGGACCTGTTTTGTCAGGATGCAGGCACTTCCCTAGAGCAGGGCCCCTTCCTGGCTTTGGGAAGGACCAGAGGATTAGGCTGGAAGGTTTTTTCCATGGAGATGGAATTCAAATTGGAACCTTATGTCTAGTTTCTCCATGCTGCAGAGAACATGGCTAAAGCATGGCCCACATCAGCCTGATATGGCATTCCGTATGTGGACTCTGATGAGCTAAGCTTCTGCTTGCTCTCTAAGTGAAAGGCTGCATGCATATCCTTTTCATGAAAGGGGATCCCCTTTTCACTTCTGGGGATAAGACCGTGAAATACAATGCCTAGGTTTGTGTGTGCGTCCGCGCGTGCGTGTGTGTGTATGTGTGTAAAAAGGAAGCCACAGAGGGTTACTTCTGCATTCAGGAAAGCAGATGACTAAGTTGAGCCCTGGGCCCCCCTGAGCTCCAACATCTGACTTCCCAGGACAGAATCCATCCTAGCAGCTCAGCTGAATGACTTTCTACAGGTTACTTGACTTACAGTTAGCCATTTCTGCATAACTAAGTACCCAGATCCTAGTGACTTAAAAACAAGGACTGTCATTATTATATGCCACAGTTTTCTGACTTGGGAATTCAGACGAGTCAAAGTCATACCTGCTCTATGGTGTTTGGGGTCTCAGCTGGAATGATTTGAATGACTGAGTGCTGAAACAGCTAGGGGCTGGTTGGACAGAGACAGAGAGAGAGAGTGCGCGCGCGCCCGTGTGTGTGTGTATGTATATGCTTTGCTCCTATTAGATAGACTGTCCTTGGGGCCAGGATTCATGATTATTTTGTTCAACATTGTATATCCAGAGCCTAATGCAGTACCTGGTACACAGAAGATGTCTGATAATTACTTGTGGAATAAATACACAAATACCTCTGAAGTCTCCAGCATGCATGGCAAAAGAGAGCAGGCAATGAAAAGAAAGAATCAACAAAGAACACTCTCAAGGGGCCTTCTTTTTATTCTCTCTCCATATAGAAAAACTGTCCAATTCACATTAAAATAAGTGGAGAATTCTATTTATTTTGTGGTTAATACAGCTTGGGGAGTTCAGGGATCCCAGATTCTTACCTACACTATTGCCTGGGATAATAGAAAATGCCTGCATTAATTAATTTGGGTTTTTCAGATTAATAGGTTCTGGAACTAGATGGGAGACACGGAGTACTTTGAGATTTTTAGATGACAAATCTGTTAGAAATGTCCTTTACTGTAATTTTCACCTCTCTGTATTTTGGCTGTTAGTATAATATCCTTCAGCTTCTGCCATTCATCTTTCCCTTAGATGAACACTTCCCAATATAGAATGGTACAGGAATACTTGTGAATCTGAGAGAGAATGGCACCTGGAGGGGTGAGTGTCTGCATCCTCTCCATCCCTCCCTCCCTCCCTCCCTCCCTCTCTCTCTCTGAGTCTGTGGCTGTAGATGCTGCAGCCGGTAACACATCGCCTCCAAAAAATCGGATCCTGGGCCTGCTGGGAGGGGTGCCTAAAGCCCCCTGCTCCCCCAGTGAGAAGGGTCTGGTCGGTGATGTCTGGGGTCCCAGCGGAAGACCAGAACTGGGAGAATGCACATCAAGGTGTTGTTGCTATTTGTTGTTCTTGAGGAGAATGTCGTTCTTTCCACCAGTCAGTGGGCAGAGACCCTCTGAAACAGTATAGACCTAGAATTGGGAGCACATTTCCAGAATCTGAGAGTTATAGAATTAAGATTATAATTTACCTTACATTCCAGAGTCTTCCCATGCAAGAGGGGAAACTGAGGCCCAGGAAAGTGTTAGGACACAGCCTGAATGGTGAGCGTGTGGGACCAGAAGTCAGACTCTCTGACCTCAGCTTTAGGGTTCAGGGGTCTAGATGTGACTGTCCTTTGAAGAGGGTGAATCTCCATGAAAAAGTAAGGTCATTGTTAATGTCATGGTCACATATCCTGTGGTCATCTGAAGGGGAAGCGTGAATGGAGAGGAGACAGAGTTCTTTCCAGAGCAGTGATCACTTCCCCCATCTCTCTCTTGTTCCCCTTCCCACTCCACCCTCCACATGGTGGTCTTCCTGTTCTCTAGTCTCTGGTCCCCTGCTGTTGTCCTGGCTCCAGGCCTGGGTGGAAACAATACAAATTTCAGGAAAAAAGGTGCAGAGAAGGAAGGGTGTGGGGGGCCGGTTGGAGGTGGGAGAGGCTTCGACCTGTTCAGGAGGCACGGATGAGATGTGAGCGTTCCCCTGCCCTCCCCTCCCCTTATATCCTCTTTGGCCCCTCATTCCCGGGGTCCTGACAGTCCAGATCTCCAGGAGGACAATGCTGGAATCCTCTCTCTCAGCCCCATCAGGCACCTTCACACGCTGTGCTCAGAGCCTGGCTGGCCTCTGTAACTTGTGTCTGGGAGGAAATGAGGTCCTCCTTATACTGGGCCATTTCCAGGCTTCTTGAACCACCAAGCACTGGGAGGGAGAATGAATATTTTATAAAAGGCCATAAAACATAATCTGTTACTTTGAGTGAATTAGAGTCTGTAGTTAAAAAAAGAGAGAAGTTGCCGTCAGTGGACCAGGAGCTCTGCATTATTTAGCCCCCGCTATTCCATCACAGCAGCAAAGAAGGAGAACCAGAACATTAAAATCACACCCTTTGCTCCCGAGGAAGGGAAGCAGCATCCTGGAGCCCCACTCCCTACATCTTAGACTTACTTGGTAGGGGACAGTGTCTCTCTGCCTGGAGTGTGCTCGGGAGGAGGGGGCATAAATCCACCTCCCCATATGGTATCTTGCAGAGAACATTTCTAAGATCGTGGCGTCCCACCTATTTTGGGGACCTGTCTTACTCAACAGACAGCCTTCTCTAATTTCTTCTCTTACAGTAGTAGGCTTTTCCAAATTCCTGATCCTAGGGGAAAACCAAAAGTCATTTTACTTTTGTTTGGATGCACAATGATTTAACACCCTTTGCCTTAAGTACTCCATCACAAACTACAGCCTGGCCTCACCGTTCCTAACCATAAAATCCTCTAACCTGTTTTTAGAACTAATGGAACAAACATGCTACCCCCACGGACTCCACAGTCAGCAAAGTAAACCATAGACATACACTTTGGAACTACAATTTCTTTAACTGCATCAAAGATTCCAGATCAGCCTCTTCATGATCACATTCAAAGAATTTACACTTCACTCCAGTGGCAGACGAAGCAGGAAAATATTTTCTGTATCTTTCCAGAACATACCCTGACAGTGATGGCTTTTTGTTGTTGTTGGTGGTCTTTCATTACTGGGCTGGCTTCTGGTACTCCTTTCTCTCATGCTTGTTATTTGGGGTGTCTTGGCCAGCTCACCTACCCTCTGCCATCCAACCCCTTCCCTTCCACACACACATACACACCCTCATGTTCACATATGCACTTATACAGGATCTGTCTTTATTCCATCAGTGCCCTGAGAAGGACGGCATTAGTGCAGATGAAGGAAGGTGCCCTGGACCTTGTTGCATTCCTTGTATTACCCGCTTAGCAACCAACCCTCTCTGCGAACATTGCATGCTTGCTTCATCTCTTCTTTCTGATTCTTTTCTCCTCCTTCTGTTCCTTATTGTCGCTCATCAACTAACACGATGATCACCTGCGACATGAAGGCTATTGTTCTAGGCCAGGGGCAAAAGATGACAGGGCTTTGTCCTTACAAGAATTGGAAACTATGAGAACATATGCACCTCTTTGATCTTCTGCTTCATCCTAAAAGAGTTGTGATGTAACCATGGGGTAGGGAAATCCCAATGAACGGGGAATTCAGAGATCTGGATTCCAACCATGGTAGCTGTAAGACCACAGAAAAGTCATGGAGTCCTTCTAAAGTTCAATTCTGTCATTAGTAAATTAAGGCTCTTGAGTGAGGTGAGGTTCACTGCCATTCCTAAAGCTTGGTTCCTATGATTTAATTTTCTCAAATCATGCTCTACAGTACACGAGTCTCTCAAAATGTAGGGTTTGGTAAAAAATGAGGTTCTATGGCTGAATCTATTTGAAACACACTAAATAATGTTAAGGAATGTATCAGAGGCTTCAATATTCCATGTCTATTGTGAACCTCTCTGAGATGGTTAAAGTATCAGATTCCCAAACTCATTTAACTGGGAGGTGTGAGTGTATATAAATATCTATTAACATGATGCAAAAGTAGAATTGTACAGAACACAGTTTGGGAATGAAAAGTGGGATGCCTACAATATGAGCTCTGGACCCGAGGCTGCTTACACATGCAGCCTGCTCTAGTACCCACTAGTCCTGCCACCTGGGGGATTATTTAACTTCTCCATGATCCAGTTTTCCTGTTTGTCTAAGAAAATTAGGGAAAGCTCCTACCTCATGGCCCTTAGAAAAGTGGTTGGAAAACAGTAAGCATTCAGCAAGTGCTTATAATTAGCTATGGCTCTCTACCGAATCTTTATTAAAAAGCTGATCAGCAAAGAGTGCTTACATTTTATTGTGAAGACTGACTCAGCCACAGTCTGTGGTCCTGTTTGAGATGTCGGCTAGGATGCCAGAACTAGACAGCATGCTGCTGCCTCAGGGAGGTAGAGTGGGGTCAGGAAATGGGCAAGGAAAAGCAAAAATTCAGAGGAACTCAATACAAACACTGGGGAAAATCCCTACAGAATGATATGGCAGGGGTAGAAGTATGCAGCAATAAGAACAAAAACGTTAACCAGAGTGATGCTTTGGTAATGAATTTCATGATTCATGTTGGATTTTGTTTCTGTTAGCCATAGAAAACGGAACATTGATTACCTTCGTTGTATGTATGTTCCAAGCAGGAAAGCAAGGAGGTATATAGGTGAGGAGAGGTTATGCTGTGGTGACAAACATCTCGTAAGTCTCAGTGGGTTATGATAAAGGGTTACTTATTGCTCAGACTGGGGTGCTTGAGTTGTGCTCTACTCCTTCTGGATCATGAGCTTGTGGAGCAACTGCCTTCTCGTGTGCTCTGGATCCTCATGGTGAGGAGAGCCCCTCTGGTGAGTAAGTGCTGCAGGCCAGATGGAACACATCTCCTAAGTAAGTCATCAGCTGGACCTAGGCACATGACCCCAGCACCTCATTACATGAGCCAGGAAGGACCTAATCCTACTGTGCACAGGAAATATTTGGTAAACAGTAACAATGATGCCCATCAACGGCCCTTCTGATCATGAAATGTCCAGCTACCATAGGCAAAATGGCTTACTCATTCCCTAAGGGAGATGACCCAAAAGTCACCCAAAAGCCTTATCTATTCCCATCATGAACCTGCAATTCTAAGATCTCTAGTGGGATGTAGTCCTTTTCATGTTAGGGAGTGACGTGTTCTGGTTTCTACATCAGTTAGCGTTGTGGCTCCTCCTAATTCAGAAACTTAGGGAACCCAAAAAACAAGTTATGTTTCCCTCTTTCACAATACAATAGACAATAGTTAATCTGAAACAGGATAACTTGAATAAATAGTCCCATTCAGAAAGGGACAGATAGGAGAAGCTGAGAAATCTCTGCTTTGTAGTGATTCTGAAACCCTGCTAAGTACAATGGGGTCCTTGTTTGGCTGCTGTTCTCTGCCTCTGAACTGCTTCTTGGGAACGTTCCTTGTTCTCTGTTATCTTTGTTGGTCATATCTGAGATGGCATTGCTGCTGATACTTTCCTTGGGGACTCAGTAGCTTTGTTAGCCAGCTTCTTGACCATAAAAATTTAGGGGCAAAAGGTCGTTTCAGGTCTTGAACAGTAATGAATGGTTTAGTCCTGGTCATGGTGCCTTTGAGTATGACTATCTTAAAATTATCTTGGGTTTTTCCCTATCTGTTCCAGGCAGCTCTGTCTGTCAATAGCCAATAACCACACCCATGGTTCTTCTTCTTCTTCTTCTTCTTTTTTAAAATATTTTATTTACTTTTTAAAAAAAGATTTTATTTATTTATATGACAGACAGAGATCACAAGTAGGCAGAGAGAGGGGGAAGCAGGTTCCCTGCTGAGCAGAGAGCCCGATGCGGGGCTCGATCCCAGGACCCCGAGATCATAACCTGAGCCGAAGGCAGAGGCTTAACCCATTGAGCCACCCAGGCACCCCACCCATGGTTCTTCTTGAGAAGAACCTAACTGGATAATTTGAGTTTATCAGCTTTCTGTGGGAAGTTACACTTCTAGTCTCTCTCACTCTCTCTCTCTCTCTGTCTCTCCTCTGCCCTCCCTTTCTAAGCCACTTTGTCCAATTAAAATGATTTTTTGTGGTGGCCGTAGGGAAGTCACAGCTATAAGTAGTTTTCCTCTAAAACACCTTATTCCATTCAGAGGCATTAACAATGGGCATGACTGCCCTTTGCTTGATTTGTTCCATAAAGCAAACCTGAGCCCTAATGAGCCTTTTTTGCACAGAGGTCTTTCAAGTTTTGTTTACTTTCCTGGGGGAGATGAGAAGCAGTGCCCTCTGCCAGTCCTCAAAATCCCCACATTTCTGGATGGTCTCTGGTCCATTCCGCCTCTGCTTTCTAAAAGACCAATTCTTTTCTGAGCTCATCAGTACCTTGTGCTATGTTGTCGATGTAGCTTGCACTAGTCATTGTACAATATTAACAATCAAATTTCCTCCCAGACAGGCAAATTTTTAGGTACTTTATCTGCCTTCTAAACTGCCGCAGGCAACAATATTCAAATATTTTGCCATTTGTAACATGAATTGCCTGTGAAATTTCTTTACTGCCCATCATCTGGCCCCAGTCCAATGCCACAAATTTCAGGTTTTTGGTTATAGCAGCTCCTCATTTCTGGGTTGTACTGTTGAACTGGTTTGGATAGACTAGATTCTGCCATGGTAACAGATCAAACCCCATGTATCAGAGGATTCGAACAACAAAGGATTGTTCCTCACTCATACTACATTTCTATGGCTTTGGTGGACTCCATGTCCCCTCACTCTGGAGCCCACATCAGTCTGTCAGAACAGCCACCATCTTGAGCACTGGCTATTATGGCTGAGGTAAAGAGGGTTCTGGAGGCTTTCTTTACATTCAATGTAATGTTTTAGTCTAGAAGTGACACATATCACTTTTGTATACAAATCCTTCCTCAAAACTATTGCCTGGTCTAACCACAAGGGAGCTGGAGAGCACGACCTCCCATTCCTGGAAGGTAGAGAACTGGAGACATCTGGAAAACAACACTGGTGATTTATCTCAGTAGTGGACTGGCACAAAGAAGCAGGCTGCAAATGTGTGATCCTAACAAGCTCTCTCGGGATCCTCCCTGAACGATAAGGAGTTCTTTATAGATTTATTTCTAGGCATGGGTAGTCATTTCCTAAGGCTGTCGATTTGCATGGCACAGATGTCTAATGCATTCCTTTTCCCATACACAGCTTCACTCAAGCAAAAGCTGTTAGATTGTCCTCTAGTGGGTTCTGAAGTGTCATCATCACCACCACCATTTTGTAGTCATCATCACCATCACCACAGTCATCATCACCATCACCACAGTCATCATCACCATCACCACAGTCATCATCGTCATCACCACAGTCATCATCGTCATCACCACAGTCATCATCACCATCACCATAGTCATCATCACCATCACCATAGTCATCATCGTCATCAAAATTCTAAGTAGCTAAATATAGATGATGCTTGTCTGTAGAATACGTATTTGTATTTGTCCTTCCCATAGTCCGCTCTGGTCCCAGAGAATGCCTGGGAGGTGCAAAATGGCAATGATGCTTCCAAAGACTAAATTAATAGAAGGGGACTTTAGGTCTAAGAGTTGATAACTCTGTCAAGTGTGAAAAGGGGGCACAAAACAGTTTGTAAGACTAGTGGGTGCTACTGGCAGGAAATTAAGCCTCAAATATCAAGTGACTCCTTCCTTCCTTCCTTCCTTCCTTCCTTCTTTCCTCTCTCCCTCTCTCCCTCCCTCCCTTCTCTCTCTTTCTTTCTTTCTTTTTCCTCTTTCTTTCTTCTTTCTTTCTTTCTTTCTCTTTCCTTCTTCCTTTTCTTTCTTCCTTCCTTTCTTTCTCTTTCCTTCTTCCTTTTCTTTCTTAGATTTTATTTATTTACCTGACAGAGAGAGAGAGAGAGCAGGAACACAAACAAGGGGAGTGGGAGAGGGAGAAGCAGGCTTCCCACAGAGCCCAGAGCCTGATGTGGGGCTTGATTCCAGGACCCCAGGACCATGACCTGAGCTGAAGGGAGATGCTTAATGACTGAGCCACGCAGGCGCCCAATGATTTCTTTTTAAGTCTTAGATGACCAAATTTGTGTGTGTGTGTGTGTGTGTGTGTGTGTGTAGAGGGAAGGGAACAAAAGGAATGTAGCAAAGATTGTCTGCAAAGTATAGAATTATCCAATCATCTATTATTCTCCCCATTTCCCCCCAAATTCAAAGCTTCCTTCCTTCATCTTCCCAGCGGGAAAATTATGGGAAGGTTAAGAGGAGTAAAATTGACCCAGAAAGGAGGCAGTGTCGTATGGGACATTGTTTTCTGGCCAGAGGCACTTCCACAATAGCCATCCTGAGGAATGGAAGGATTGGGGCTATGAGCCTTGTCCAGAGGTGAGAGAGTAAGATGAGAGACACCGTGTCTAATGCATCACACCCCTGCCCCCAACCGTCTCCATATGGTTTGTCTTCCACAGTGAAAATCCAAAGAAAGGCGTGATTCTTCTCAGAGAGGGTGTGTGTATACTTGTGCACTCAAGTAGGAACTGAGGGTGTTGGCCACTTACCATTCTTTCCTCCCACCGGAGTCTGTGGGTGATAAGGCAGATAAAAAGACCCATCCTGAGATTATTCAGAGAAACAGGGCCCAGTCTATGCCCCCTGTCCTTTCTCCAGAGGAACACTACAAGGATCCTACTGCTGGGGTGATGATAAGCACACACATACATATGCGTGTGCACACACACACACATACAAAGTAAAATATGTAATAAAAGAAGCCTGGAAAATAGAAGAGAATGCTAATTTACATACCAGGGATGAGTACATTTTAACTCTAGGCAGAGATATTAATATAAATGGTTGTCAAATTATGTGGCTTATTATTATGTACTCATCTTGGTTAGTACATACACCCATTTTCAGGTGATTCCTCCCTACTGACCCTTTTCTTCCCACTCTGTGCTTCTGATCTGCTGTAGATATTGTGCTCATTTGGAAGACAGCATGGCCCTGTGAAGGTGTGAGTCCTGAGGTCTCATCACAGTTGTTGACTTCTGGAACAACCCTTTCTCCTGGTTCTCCTTTGACCCCACTGACTCCTCCTTGGTCTTCGTGGGGTCCTCTTCCTCCTGAACTTGAACTGTGAATTGCACTGTGCAGGACTTGGTCTTGCTTATGTTTCTTTTCATTGTCCCTATCCTGTCTCTCTAGAAGATGTTAATGCTATGAGCTTACATATTTCTAAATATTTTACATTCACACATTACTCATTTCTTTTCCATATTCCAGGCCTGAATAAATAATCACTTCTCAATGTCTTTATTTGCATGTCTAATTTGCCTCTCCAATTTAACATTTCTAAACATGAGGTCTTGATTGATCCTAAACTGTTTATTTATTTTTTTAAAGATTTTATTTGAGAGAGAGCGAACATGAGAAAGAGAGAGAGAGGGAGAGAGAGAGGGAGAGGGAGAGGGAGCACAGGTGGGGGGAGGAGCAGAGGGAGAGGGAGAGGGAGAAGCAGATTCCCCACTGAGCAGGAAGCCCAACATGGGGCTTGATCTAGGACTCTGGGATCATGACTGAGCAGAAGGAAGATGCTCAACCAAATGAGCAACCCAGGCACCTCTGAACCTAACCTGTTTAATTCCTTATAATCCCTTTCTTAATAAATGCCCCCCCCCCCCCCGTCCTGTTGCTCAAATCCCAAACCTGGCATTCCTTCATTGTTTCTCATGCTCTATCCATCACCAGTTCCTGCTGATTCTATCTCCTAAATACTGCTCCCCTCGCCCCCACCTCATCCCCACACTATCCCTACTTGCTTTACCTTTGGTCCAGTCCCAGTCACTATCAACCTTTTCTCAGACTACTGCAATTTCCTGGCCCATTTTCTTCCTGCCCCCTTGTAATGCATTCTCCTCACAGCCTCTGTACAAATCACATCTCCTCTCTGCTTGAGAAGCATCCAAATATTATGTCTTCTGGGACATCTTTCCCAGCCACCCTGTTCAAAGTTGAATCCTCAGGTCGATTTCTGACATAGCATCCCATTTATTTTCCTCAAAGCATAATATATAAATTTCTTCTTTATTGTTTATTTTTAAAATTTCCTGTCTAGAATGTAATGTATTTACTGCATGGACATGTAAACAGATATTTTGTCTGGATCACTTTTAAACCCCTAGCACCTGCCACTATGATGGGCATCCAGCTGCTTCTCCATAAATGCTTGTTAATTACATGAATGGTCCCAACCATCATTGCAAATATCTGAATTTAGACACAGGAACGATCTGTGCTGTCACGAAGTCGGTGCTCATTGAATGTTGGGGGAATGTTCACCTGTCACTGGAAGTGGTGTTGCAGTGTACAGACGGGTTTGCGCCTTTTGTCTTTCTTTACCTGGGAACCGGCACTTCTGAAACTGCAATTTTACTCTCTCTTCATACATACTAGGGAAAAATGATCTAAGTATACGGCTTTTCTAAAGCTAAGAAATGAGTCTCTTTCACAAAAGAACTAAAAACAGAACTCTGATTCATGAATTTGCTAATGACTTTTCTCTCCGCAGGAAACTCCTCATGCACAGTGAGACGTCTCCTGGGGCACAGCCTCATGCACGATGTGAAGGTAACCAGGAATGTCAGCTCTGATATAGGCTGGCAGGCAGCACCAGCTAGACTTAACCCAGGGGTACTCAAATGGTAGCTCCTTTCACCATGTTAGACTGTGCACCCTTCTGGCAGAATGCAGGTTTTTTTTTTTTTTTTTCCTCCATGCTTCCTGAACATTTGTTTTGAAGAGTTACTGACCTAGTTGACAGCCTTATGAATAAAAACAGCAATGAAGAAAACAAACACGCAAATGAATAATTCATTATAAATTTTGAAAACAAGGACAAAAACAATCACAAGTAAATCAATTTATAATCCAGAAAATAATTGCAGATAATTTGACAATGGCGAAAGACTATTTTCTATATTGTATTTGTTGTTTCCCTTCCTTTTTACTTTTTTTTTTTTTTTTTTGGAATGGAGCGACCTGTGTGAAGTCTAAATTGGCATAATTACACAGCCTGCAAATAGGCAAACTATGGACTGGGGACTGGGTGCACTAGCTTCCTCGCTTTTCACTGAAACATGCAAGATGAGGGAGGGAGTGGAAACCAACAGCACAGGCAAAGAGAGGAAGCAGAAGGTGTTGCCTGGTAAGACCTCCTGAGGCAACAGCCCAGACAATGAAGATGCAGTGAGATGCTAGCCTCTTTCCCATGCATTCACTCCCCCACCCCTACCCTACATGTCTAGAAGACTTCATTTCTGCTCCCCCAACCCCTCTGGCAGTGAATGCTGCTGTGAACCACTGTGGTTTTAAAACACCCTGTGCAATACAAAGAATTCTTGCCTGTATTTTGTGGTTTGAGATTACCTTTATGTATCATTCATGTCATTATCAACAATGAATGCTTATCAATGAAATAAAATAAGTAAGAAACTACACAAAACAACTTGTAGTTGTCAGCCAATTAATTCTGGCCACAGACAACCAAGAAGGGAGGAACTGGGGCACAGAGAAGCAATGTCAACCCTACCTGGAAGTGGGAGGCTGAAAAGATCAGCGCAATCCTCTTCCACCGAACTCTAACCTGTTTGATCTAAAAGAAAAACTATATGGTTTCCAGTGGAAATGGATAGAAAACCATTCTTACCACTTCCCTCCTGGAGAGTTAGGGAAAGAGTCCCTAACAACAAACTTTGGTCCCGATGCAAATACTGCAGGTGAGTCTTCATTTTAACATTACCTAGGGGCATAGGCCATCTTTCTCATAGGGTTATGAGATAAACAGGGCTGTGAGGGACACAACACAGGTGCAGCACCTGGAATGCGGCTAGCACATATTAGATGCTCAGTAAATGCAGCCATTATTTTTTTCAACATTCTTACATACCACTTTCCACTCACCCCCTCCTCTCTTTTCTTGTCTGTGCAATAAGAAGGCATTCCCGATGAGTTCCCACAGAGGCTGGGAGCAAAAGAACTCCAGGGTGTGCTTCCTGCCCTATGATACCTCTGAGATACCACCATCTTCTGGTTCTTTCTTCATTGGAAGTGCTGCCTAAGTTCCCAGAACTTCCTTGGAAAACTTCTGATGGGAAAGGCCATGGGAGAGTTCCCAACCCCTTCTCTGCTATAGCTTTGCTGCTCTAGGACAGTTGCAGCCTTGCCCGCCCAGGTTCGGAAAGGGAGGTATGGATTATCTGGCGACTTACATTGGAATACTATGTAAATTGGAAGCTCTGAAAACTTCTACAAATGTTTTCCGTATTTTTTTTAAGTACATTAAGGAAGCTGGCAAATGGGTCTTCATAAACACAGACGGACAAAATATGATTCGATATTTTCATTAGATTTTTGGATGAGTGGAGGTACAGTGCTCCGTGTTATGTGTTCCACGGTGGGGCGGGGTGTGTTTTCTCAACGGTGAAATGCCCTGCGCAGATCACCACCCATAAGCTGAAATGAGGAAAGCTGATTGCAGAGGTGGAGGGGTGTGGTATTAGGGTGCTGGTGCTTGTTTAGGGGGCCACGATTGTGAATGCGAGCAAGGGAGAGGCGTGCCAGGCGAGCGCGGGAAAGATTACTGGTGAGGCAAGTGTGTGTCTATTTCCACAGAGCCCTGGCTCGCGGCAGCCCCTGGCTGGGCGAGGGGTGTGATGTGAGAGTGGGGTGGGAGGGGGCAGCAGGCGGGGCCTGCCACGTCACTTGGAGAGTGAGTGTTGGGAAGGAAGGGCAGAGCGGAGAGCCGAGCGGCTGCAGCTGCAGCGGCTGCAGTGAAGGCTAGAGCGGTGGGGAGGTGGGTCCCCGCGCCCCGGCGCCGGGGCAGCCGCAGGGCCCTCTGCGAGGCCTGCGGCGCGACTCCCAGGGAGGAGGTGGCGGCTGTGGCGGCGGGAACGGCGACCTTGGCCAGACGGAGCTCGCGGTGCACGTAGGGCGGAGGCCGAGCCCCGCCAGGAGTCCCTGCCGAGCCGGAGGGAGGCGCATCTGGCGCTTCGCTCCCAGCGGCAGCCGGGGGGGCTTGAGCGGCCGGAGAAACGCAGTGGGAGCTGGGAAGAGCTAGCCCGTCCGGAGGGCGGACCCCCGCGTCCTGGAGCCCAGTCTCAGACACGACAGGGGACGAAGCCACGCGTCCTTTCGGGCAGCCCGTTTCACACGCGCCAGTTTGCGGTTCCAGGTATCCCAGTAAGCTGTGGCACCCAAGCGCTGATATCTGGAGGCGCGGAGCGAAATCCTCTGCGTCCGGGTCCCCTCCCCAGACCTAGCCTTGCAGAGGCCAGGGCTCCGGGGCTCCCAGACCCAGCGGCCAGGCCAGACCGCGAGCTCGGAGGAGCGCGAGCCACACCCTGCACCGAAGGCGCCGCTGAGAGCCGGGAAGAGGTGCCGCGCTCCAGACAGAGGTTGTGTCGTGGGCGCCGTCCTAGTGGCAGGGAGCGCACCGCGGAGGGGACATGAGGTCGGAGAAATCCCTGACGCTGGCGGCGCCGGGGGAGGTCCGTGGGCCGGAGGGGGAGCAACAGGATGCGGGAGATTTCCCGGAGGCCGGCGGGGGCGGGGGCTGCTGTAGTAGCGAGCGCCTGGTGATCAATATCTCCGGGCTGCGCTTCGAGACGCAACTGCGCACCCTGTCGCTGTTTCCCGACACGCTGCTGGGAGACCCCGGTCGCAGAGTCCGCTTCTTCGACCCCCTGAGGAACGAGTACTTCTTCGACCGCAACCGGCCCAGCTTCGACGCCATCCTCTACTACTACCAGTCCGGGGGCCGCCTGCGGAGGCCGGTCAACGTGCCCCTGGACATCTTCCTAGAGGAGATCCGCTTCTACCAGCTGGGGGATGAGGCCCTGGCGGCCTTCCGTGAGGACGAGGGCTGCCTGCCCGAAGGTGGAGAGGACGAGAAGCCACTACCCTCCCAGCCCTTTCAGCGCCAGGTCTGGCTTCTCTTCGAGTACCCTGAGAGCTCAGGCCCCGCCAGGGGCATCGCCATCGTCTCCGTGTTGGTCATTCTTATCTCCATCGTCATCTTTTGCTTGGAGACCTTGCCCCAGTTCCGTGCAGATGGTCGAGGTGGAAGCAATGGTGTGAGCAGAGACTCCCCAATTTCCAGGGGTAGTCAAGAGGAAGACGAGGATGAAGATGATTCCTATACCTTTCATCCTGGCATACCCCCAGGGGGCATGGTGGCAGGGGGCTCCTCCTCACTAAGTACTCTTGGGGGCTCCTTCTTTACTGACCCGTTCTTTCTGGTGGAGACCCTGTGCATAGTTTGGTTCACTTTTGAGCTCCTGGTTCGCTTTTCTGCCTGTCCCAGCAAGCCAGCCTTCTTCCGCAACATCATGAACATCATTGACTTGGTGGCCATCTTCCCCTACTTCATCACCCTGGGCACTGAGCTGGTGCAGCAGCAGGAGCAGCAGTCAGCCAGTGGAGGGGGCGGCCAGAATGGGCAGCAGGCCATGTCCCTGGCCATCCTCAGAGTGATCCGCCTGGTCCGGGTGTTCCGCATCTTCAAGCTGTCCCGCCACTCCAAGGGGCTGCAGATCCTGGGCAAGACCTTGCAGGCCTCCATGCGGGAGCTGGGGCTGCTCATCTTCTTCCTCTTCATTGGAGTCATCCTCTTCTCCAGTGCCGTCTACTTTGCAGAGGCTGATGATGATGATTCACTCTTTCCCAGCATCCCAGATGCCTTCTGGTGGGCAGTGGTTACAATGACCACGGTAGGTTATGGAGACATGTACCCCATGACGGTGGGGGGCAAGATCGTGGGCTCGCTGTGTGCCATCGCTGGGGTCCTCACCATTGCCCTGCCTGTGCCCGTCATTGTCTCCAACTTCAACTACTTCTACCACAGGGAGACAGAGCAGGAGGAGCAAGGCCAGTATACCCATGTCACTTGTGGGCAGCCTACACCAGACCTGAAGGCAGCCGACAGTGGACTTGGCAAGCCTGAATTCTCCGAGACCACTCGGGAACGGAGACCCAGTTACCTTCCCCCTCCACATCGGGCATATGCAGAGAAAAGGATGCTCACTGAGGTCTGACTGTTGCAGTCAGGGTGTGAATGGAAAGGAAGACACTGAGCAGTCTCAGGCTTCCTTCTCATTCTCCACCCCCTCACCTGAGCTCCAGCGGAATTCCTGACTCCCTCCCCTGCACCGGGTCCAGATACCTGGACTGTCAACCTTGTTGCTTGATCTCTACAGCATTCAAGGTTTAACCATTTAAATGTCATTCTTGAAATTCTAACGGTGCCACCCATTCATGCCCATCTTCTGTCAAGTGGATGAGATTTCCGTCTGACCTTCCCTCATGACTCTAAACTTTCATGTCTGGGGCTGATAATAGCTCTAGGAACAGAGATGTCAGCAGGATAGAAGCCAGGCTTACCTGGGTCCTATTTCTCTCCTTGGTGTCCTTTGCTTTGGGGCATGCACCTGTCAGCTTTGGGCTACATGGTAACTAGCAGAAGCTGGAGGACAGACACAGTGTTCATTTTTCTGTTTTATTCCCGTGCCCTGTAACACCTGCTGCTCATCCTGCAGAGGACCCTTGATAAAGCCTTTAGCTGCACAGCCTCCAAATCTGTTATTTGTCTCGAATCTTGGAAGGAATTAGAGAAACTGCAATTAAACTTGGCCATTTGGAGGACATTAGAGTCAGTCCTAGACCAAAGGGGCGAGTGGATTCCTCCAGGTGTGTCCTGGCACAGTGGATATGTCAGCCGTGGGTCTACATTCAGTTCTTCCCTCCCTGACTGTCTAGCTTCCAGGAAGGTTCCTTCTCAGAGCCAAATACTCTTTTTGTGCAAGTGCCTTCCTGTGCAGAGGAACTGGAAAGAGGGAACCACAAAGCCAAGAGAAATGGCTGAACAGAGTCAAGCAACTTGCCTGACCACATTATCTAAAGAGAGGTATCACTTGAGCAGACATTGTCATCTGGGAGGCTTGCAAAGAGGACCTTGTTGCAGACGGGAAATTTCTCCCCCACGCTTTCCCCCAGCCGTCTCGAGCCCCCCACTTTGCTTCCTGGGAATTTGACTTAGGATTGCTGTTGAAGGTTTTCCAAACTCTAGCTTAAACCTGAAGACAGGTAAAAGCATGCATTGGATGCTAGCGTGGGGTTCTTCCCATTTTAGAGGCAATGAGATAGGTTCAGAGTAAAGAAGAAACATCATTCCTTTGTTGACAGTCTTACTGTTAGAGGGGGTTTTTTTTTTTTTTTTTTTTTTTTTTTTTGCTGAGTCAAGCAAACATTCACCTGCTCTGCCCCTTGGAGCTGCAGCTGACCTGCTCTAACTGGTAAGGTAATGTGGCCGCGTCACCACCAGACAAGTCACCCTCTTCCAGCGTGAAATTGCTGCCTTCATCCCACCTTCCCACTTCCCTTCATTTCTCTCCTGGTAACGTTGTCATTTGTTTGTTGCCTTGAAAAACTGTGATGTACTGTTCTGAGCTCTTCTGGGTGCAGTTCAGAAACTGAAAGGACTGTTAACATGTTTTTAATTTTATATCTATGCTTTAAGAAGCTTTGATGAAAAAATTTTTTAAATTATTTTCTCAAAGAGCAACTTAATGAGGGATGGCCTTTTGAGGGTTTTCTTGAGAGGCACCGTGGCTCCTGTGAGTGCCAGATCTAAATCTGGATTTTGCCACAGCCTGACAGGGTAACTTGGGTGCCACAGTTCCTCTTTGTGCCTCAATTTCCCAACCCATTAAATGGGAACATTAATGTCTTCCCCTCCCTACCTCATGGGGAATGTCGATGAACTCATCTGGGAAGCTGGGGATGATGCTATGCAAATGTGTGAATTTTAGTAAAGGACTTGAGTTTTTAGTTCATTAGCCTGTTTTCCCATTACCCAGAGGCAAAACCTCCCTGCAGAGTTCCTATCTTGGATCCAAAGCCCAAGAGTAGGCTATAGTGGGTGATTAGCTCCCTAAATCCCTGCTTAACCTCTTGGCCTGGGCCTCAGTCTCTCTTCTTACCCTTCAGCAAGGAGAATGCTCTTTAGACAGGTTCAGTGGGATCCTTCCAGGGCCAGAGGCAGCCTTGACTGGGAGCTTGGCTTCTCCAAACCTGAAATACAGATAAGAGGAGTTCCTGATTTGGAAATCCGTTCCGAGGCCATGAAGTTCTGGTTTTCCAAATTCCTTCCGTTACTTCTGGCTTTGGGGGCGAAAGGAGAAGGGCCCACTCCAGAGGCAGCGGGTTGCTTTCTGCGAGGGTAAATGTTGGAACATGTATGCATGTTCATCTCTATATGTGTGCATGTGTTCATCCTCATCACCATCCCTAATAAAACATTTCCTTTTCAAGTCAGAGCATGCCTGAAAGTAAAGGGTTTGTGGAGAGCCGGGCTCTCCAGGGACTCTGGTTGCCATAGCAACCTTCCAGCCTGTTCTCTCTATCTTCTGATTTGGGCATCAAGGGAGAACAGGAGACTACATATTCCCAGCTTCTGAAATGGGAACACCTCCTACATAGTGCTTGAGGGGCTGGTGATGACCAGCCGGCTGTGTGACCTTCGGAAAATGAGGGGGAAGTAGTTCCTCAAACTTTCTCCCTAGACCTCTCTTCCCGGTTTCCCCATCCAGTCATCGAAGCTGCCTTCATCTCACCCCCGAGTCTTCAGAAATTTGAATGCTAAGCAACTGACAGTTAAACCAATGTCAATATTATCTTTTGCAAAATGACAAGGGGAGACTTGGAGGGGACGGGCTCCTCAAGAGGCGGCCAGGCGGGGCCCTCCGAGAGTCCTGACAGTCACAGTCCATGAGAGTATCATGGAACTGCCATCTCCTCAGAGAGGCTCCTCCCTGCTCTCAGAGAGACTGAAAGAAATGACACTTCTTCCTCCTGGGGATTATCTAGCTCTGTTCCCAGCAATCTCATAGGTGGCTCTTCTCAAGACATCGAAGAAACACGGAGAGGCTGTGACCTGACCTAGTTTCTGTGAAGGATTTTGCCAAGCAGTCCCTCTGACTCTGAGCCTCTTTGTGTGGAATCTGTGCCCTGAGCGTTGAGCACCCTGTGCCGCTGAGACAGCTGGAGTGGTGATTTCCCAGCTGCCAGCAAAGGCGAGGGTCAGGCCTCTGCTACACCTGATCGCCAGCAGGAGCTCCCAAATGCCTTCCTGGATCTGTCAGGCTCAGCTGAGACGTGGGATAGTCCTCCTGCCGGATCATCCCTAAGGAGAGAGGGGGACAGCTGGCCGCCTTTGCATCAGAGGTAGGTTCTGCTGTTGGGAAACTATGATCCTGGCTCAGTGCTCCAGGCCAGATTACAAGTCGGGGAGGGGAGCACATGCATCCCGGAGACCCAGGGCTTTGAAGTCCTGGTCCTCAGGGACCACCTTCCTCTCCTGCGTGTTTTCTGTGACTCCATGTACTTTAGTCTCCTTCCTCCGTTTCCGCTCCCTCACTGCTGGCTCCCCCACCCTTTCTAGTCACCTCCTTTTCTCTGCATGCCCCTCCCCTTTTCCTAGGTATGCTCATTTTCACTGCATTTCCCCCCTTTCTTGTCACATTTCTGGCTTTTGCCCTTCTGTTGTTTTAATCTCTTCCTCCTTCTCTATGTGTCTTTTTTTCTATCTTTCTCCCTCACTCCACCTTTTTTAGTGGCAGGGAGCAGCTGTGGCACTTCTCTTGCTATCACAACTTGAACTCTAGGACAGCAGTGATCTCAAGTGTTTGTTAAGAAGGCTGTTCTCCAGCTGGAGGACACCCCTACCCCCCTACACTTCCCTGCCAGTTCAGTGTCCTGTCCTTTCTTGCTAAGCTTGCCCCTGTGATCACAAGTTCTGAGCTTACAGAGCAAGATGAGATTGCGCTGCCTTTAGAAAGAATCTCTGCAGAAACTTCCTAATCTTCAAAATTAAAAAAATAGAAGGAAACAGAAAAGTGGGGGGAGGAGGGAGGGAGAGAAAGAGAGAGAAAAAACCTCTAAGTTCCCAAACTTAAAGCTTACACAAAGGTTCAAAACAAAACAAAAGAACAATAGGAACAGTAAGCTAAACACAAAGACAAGGACTTAGGAGGGAGTAGAATTAGGAGTGGAATTAGCCTGGAAAAAGCATTAACTCAGAAGTGGCCCTCAAGCTGCCCTTATTTCACTTGAAGCCCCTCATAGCCTCCAGCTGTCTCTGTGGCACACTGAAGGCAGGACGAATCAAGGGTGTATCTCTCAGGGGTGCAAGGTGCCAGGACGCTCCTTGACAAGATGGATTAAAGTTCTCGACCCAGTTCTTAAGGGGAATTGTGCACTCCGCTTGCTAGCGGTAGTCCCTCCAGCATCAGGACAGGGGTGGGTGGGGTGGAGGGTAATGGACATTTTCTAACACATTGTGGTGATAGTTGTATAACTCTATAAATTAACCAAAAAAGTCCCTGGATTGTTGGGGGTGTGAGTGGGGAGAAGTGGCATGGGGTTGATAACCTAAGTTTCACACCTCGGCTGGGAGAATAGTTTGGTTTTATAAATCTAAAAGGTTAGCATCTCTAAAGATGGACCAGTCTAAATATCCAGGATGGGATGACAGTTTTTTCCTTCTGCCACTGGGGGACACTAGAGCTTTCATGCACTTGCTCCTTGCTACTCAAATACGGTGCCAAGAACTGCCTTTTTTTTTTTTTTTAAATTTGACAATCAAATCATTGTGGGATTTTTCCTCTTTGCTCAAGCAAAAGAAAGGTCAAAGCCATTTTTGGTAACTGCAGAGCGTGATTAGCATGTATTGCGCTAGGGTGAGTATGCTGGACGCTATTCATTACGTAGGACGAAGGCAGTGAACTTGCCCGAGGGGTTCATACTTTGTTGGCAAAACAAAAACAAAGAGGAAAAATGTCAAAATCCCCACAAACCAACCAAAAAACCCTACCTAGGCTCTGCACCTGTAAACTCAGAATTCCTAAAGAAATTGTGCCGGAGTCAAGGTTTTATTCTGCTTTCCTCCTATCCACCTCCTCCCTGCAGTAACCATTAACGCTTTACAGCCTCTGTGGGGTCCGCTGTCTTTGGTGCTTTGGGCAAACAGAAGTCAGCTCACCTGGCTCAGGGTCTGTTCATCAGACAATGCTCTTTTACTCTCACTTGCTTTTTGCTCATTGAGACCCATGCTTCCCTCCCCTTGGTACTTCTCCTCACATGACACTTTCCAGTCCCGCTGCTTATCATTCCTTCTCTCCCCTGGCTGAGACCTTGTTTTTGGCAGTATTTCTGTCACCCGGCATCTCCACGCAAATGCCAAGATAGATTCCCAGAGAATATTGTCCTCCCGGGACAATCTGGCTGCCATGCCAGCTCTGATCGTTTTTGACTGTGTGTTACTGCCCTGGGAAGCAAAGTGGGGTCTGATTCTAGCTTGTCAAGGTCACTTAGGGAAGAAAAAGAAAGCTTTCATTCTTTAAACCGTAGGATTTCCTCTCTCCGTTCTGCTTTATATGGGGCTGCCTCTGGTGGCACAGATTAGCTTCTGGCAGACCAAAGCCTAGAGCCTGGGGCTTTAGTGGGAGAGGGAACTTGCCAGATGTGGGCCACTGGGAATACAAGACAGATGGGCTCTCAGTCCTCATGTTACTGTGTCTCCCAATGAAACCCTTTCCTGTTTTGGGCTTGAGGTCCCTGTGGGATTGGAGATTGTCATGTCATGTCCCTTTGCTCTGAACCCCTAGAGACAGGAGCTCACTCTGCCTCCCCTGCCCCTTCTCCATTCTCACCCCCTTGACACCCTAAAGAGGGGGTGAAAATCTATTTGTGACCACTTCTGAAGGACAAACAAGGTGCTGACTCCCTCATTCCCAGAACAGAGCAAAAGGGACTGTAAATAGCCTTAAGAGTACTGGTCTCATCTTGGCTGTCAACTTAACCTACTTAGGGCCCAGCCTGGGTGAGGGTTTGTAACAATTTTTTTTTTTTTTTTTTTTTTTTTAAACACAACTCTAATGTCATCGTTGTTACTATGAAGAGGCTTTCCCTTGCGTCTGCCTTGGGCCTCCGCAGACGTGCTTTGCTCGCCCCTGGAAAACATCTCGGATCCTCAGGCAGCCCCCGCTGGAGGTTGCAGGGAGCACAGACAGACCCCCACTCTCTGGTGAGCGCCAAACCAACATTTCAAAAGGAAATCGCAGCCGCGCAGTCTGCTTGTGCTGCTATTTTTGACGTGCTCACTGTTCTCTCAGGGCGTGACAACCTCTGTCTCCAGGAGACAGACAAACCAGATCTTGGCAACCGAGACGCTTTGCTTTGAAAAAGGACATAGGAAGATAGTCGTTTGGCTGGGAGGGGCCGGGAACATGAGCCGTTCTTTCCCTTTCTTCCAGGAGGTTCAGCACCTGGCCGGCAGGGGCCGCAGGTCTAAGGCAGGGCACTGTCCTTGCCCAGTGAATCCTTCCTCTGCTTTGGTCCTCCCCAATGGGAGTGGTCCTAGCAAGAATGAGGACGGCACCATTCATTTAAAAAAGCCTTTAAAATGCCTTCAATGCTGTCAAACATCATGTCATCTAACAAAAAGGCTAGGAGCAACAAAAAAGACTGGAGCTAAGTTTTCGGGGTTCAAATCTCACCTTGGCCACTTGCCTACTAGGTGACACGGAGCAAGTTCTGACGCTGCTCTGTGCTTCAGTTTCCCTTTCTGTAAAGAGGAGGATAATAATAGTACCAATGTCAAGGAGCTGTTTTGACGATTACATGAGCTAATATATGTACAGTGTTTATGTAACATGTAATAATAGACACGTGGTATAAAATGTAACAATATATAAAAGCACTACACAAAGATTGGCTGTTATTACTATTATCCTACAACAACCAAAGGAGGCTGGTGGGCTAGGCATTGTTTTCCCCTGCCAGATAAGATGGTTGAGGCTCATGGGGCATATTCAAGGGCACACAACTGATGTGTGACCCATCGTCTTCAGGGGACACGTAATTTATAGAACTCAGTGAGGGTCCGATTAATACTAAACAAGAAGAGAGAGTGGATTTGTGGTTCCTAGATGTGTATAAGGGCTTTTATTTATATGCCAATTTGTCTCTTTGAGGGAAAACCAGCAGGTGCCCTGTCTCTCCCCACCCCGCCCACCCTGTATATTGTGATGTATCTCACATAGCCATACTCTCACATAGCTATCATCTCACATAGCTATCATCTCACATAGCCATACACACACACACACACACACACACACACACACACACACACACACAGATTTATATACACACACACATACATATACACAGGTTTCCCCAGCTATCCAAAAGTAGAACATTCCTGTGAAACCTTTCATAAATCAAATGAAGTAAAGCAAAGAATTACCATTTTGCAAAAGCAAAAATCCTCTTCGGATTCCTCTGGGTTTTTGAGAGCAGGTACTAACACAGGTCTTTAGTAAAAGCAAAGTGGTATTTAAAAAAAAAATGTGTGTGTGGGGCACCTGGGTGGCTCAGTCATTGAGCACCTGGCTCTTGATTTTGGCTCAGGTCATGATCTTGGGGTTGTGGGATCAAGCCCTGTGTGGGACCCTGTGCTCAGCGGATTCTCTCTCTCCCTCTCCCTCTGTCCCCACCATGTGCTCTCTCTCTCCCCCACCAAAAGAAATAAATAAGCCTTTTAAAAAAGTGGCATAAAGAGAAAACCTGTACATCTTTCTATAGACCCTTCCTTACTACCACCACTGTTCTCTTCCCTCCACATTTTAACATTCCCAGGGGATACTCCTCTAGAGGCTTCCTCTCATACTTCCTCCAGTCTTCCTCCTTGGGACAAATGCAGGGTCCCATAGTTAGCCCTGAGGATAGAACACCTAAGTCAGACTCCAGGTCAGTTTCCTTATACTGCTCCAGTGGCCTTCAAAATCCCACCTCCCCTGGTCCTCGTCCTCTGTTCCTGGGCCATCTTCACGACCCACTGCCCCCACTCCCCTCCCTTTGCAGATGGTGACACCCCCCTCACTTTGCAGGTGGTGACACCCTGTAATACATAGGAGAGCTCCAGCTTCCCTTTGCTCTTTTCAGGGGGAGGAGCCAGGAGGTCCTGGAGCTGGAAGAAGCTAGCCCCTCCTACTCCTGTGGGTCCCCATTTGCTTCCACTGCAGCTCTCACTGGAGGTCCCAAATCCGGCCCCAATGTTCTACTCACCCTGTGCTCATTCCCACAACCACTCCAGCGTGCACAGAAGACCTGGCCCAGGGCAGGGCAAAGGGACTGCCTCCCCCTTCTGACTCCTTGGCTTGCTTTCCTTTGGAGGTAGCAGACTTGCATTGGAATCCCCGTTCTTAGCTGCACCTCATTCAGTCTCTCCAGTTTTGTCGTCTGCAAAGTAAGGGAGCTAATTCCGCTTGCCTCACACAGTTGTTGGGAGGCTCAAACAAACAGACACATTAAAGAGGTTAGCAGAAAGTAAACTCTCAGCAGAGCAGGGCCCAGGGAGCCTCAGTGACACTGAACAGCCAGCCATCGTGGAGTGGGGCTGGAAACACCTGTCCTCACAGAGAGAGGCAGGATCCCAGCCGACTTCAGTTCTGTTCTCTGAAACAAACATTTAAATGAAATATGATATAAAAAAATAGACTCATGGTAGCTAGCTATTTTATCCAGGAGGTTCTTTGCCTGAAGGATTCACAGCAGAATCTGTTTAAATAATGGCACCTAAGATGTGATTTAATACATAGACACGTAATCTGAACATATCTTGTGAAAATAGAATGGATATACTGGTGATATTTTTTTCAACCAAGATAGAAAATTCCTCCCAGGAGCACCAGAGCATTGGGAAGGACAGTACTGAGGGTCACAGGGACAGAATGGGTAGGGGGGCTGGGAGGGGTCCTAAATGCTGCTCTTTATGAAGGAGAAGGCTGGTGCAGACAAGTGGAAAGATTAGCCTGTGATTCCAGTTAATTCAGGACAAAGCTGGGTCTAGGACTCACAATTTCTAACTTCACCACCTGTATATATTTTTTTTATGGAAAACAGAAACCTAAGGATTAAAGTTACCAATTTCATTCATTTCCTATCCAGCCAAACTCATTAGCACAGCTTTCTATAGGAAGTGGAATTAAGTGCTTTGTAATTTCATCTCTCTCTTCCCTGACTTTCAAAGGTACAGAGCTAGAGAAATTCTTCATCAGATAGCCAGCTCCTGGATTTGTAAGGAACAGCTAAAAATTGTTACTCTAGTAGGTACCAAAGCTATTTTCACACTGGGCAAAGACAGGCTCATGTACAGGCTCTAGCCCGGGAGGCCAAGCCCTTTGCTTTTAATCTTACTAACTAAGATGTTCTATAAACTTTTAGGACTATAGTTTTTCTGGTAAATTTAGTGACTGGGCTACAGGAAACTGCCACAAATTGGAAGTCAGGAAAGCAGGTTATTTGAGACTTCTGTATTTTAAAAAGGATAGGAGGGATGCTGAAAGTTAGCATCTTACCCAGGACTGCTGATTTTTGACACCCTGGGAAACAGAAATCAGCTTCTAGATTCTTCTCTGTACTTTGTCGTCCTGGGAGAGAAAGAGAAATCGCTGTTGGTTACAGATTCCTTTTATAAATCACAGGGCTAGTGTCAGGAAGAACAAAGTTTCTAAAAGCCATGGTGGCTGAACCGTAAATGAGGCAGTCCCCAGCTGCTTTAAGGCAAGTTGGCATTGGTGGGAAGAGGGAGAAGTCTGGCATGATGGGGAAAAGAGTTTGTGTCTCCTGTAGGACTGCTCTCAGTGTTTCAGGGTGGGGGTCACATTTACCCAGGAGCAGTGCACAGGACTGCTCATGGGGGCCCCAGGCTCTCACCCACCCATACCCAGCCACACTCCAGACCTGGTACTTCCCTTCTCCTTTGGAGGTGTGTTCGGGTTTTTTTTGTTTTGTTTTGTTTTGTTTTGTTTTGCTTAATTCTTTTTTTCTGCGCTGCAATCCTCTGGCAGATGGTTTCATATCCCTGCAGAATTCTAGATAGACACCCCAGAGCACCTAAACCAAAAACTGTGCAGGTTATTCCTGATAATAGGTCCTAAATCAGTGACTTGTAGGTCAGCTACGATGCCGTGTTAAGAAATATTGGATATGAAAATTTTATCTCAGCAAAACTGGGGAAAGACACTAGAAATACTGGGAGATTTCACATGCAGAGCTTGAGTTTTGTTTTCTTTTGAAAAATGGAAGATCTGGTCTTGTTGATCCTACGTTTCAGCTTTTCGTCTTCAGTCGGCAGTAGCTGAGTGAGCTGCCCCCTTCCTAAGGTGTAGTGGGCTCTCTTTTGCCCAGTGTCCACTGAGGCTGGGGCTGTCATTTTTCTTGTGCCCCCAGCATTGTTTTCCTCCTAGGTGGGAAATATGACCTATGTGTGCATTTCTACCAAAGGCACTGTGCCCAGACCACTTCATCTGGTGACTCCGTGGACACTGGTGCGTGGGACCTCCCTCAAAGCCTTCCTTGAACGATCTCACGGAACCTCAGTGGACTGTTGGATGGGACGGCGGTAGGTGTGGTTGTTAGGAACAGAGTGAAAGCAGAAGCGAGGGCTGGCAGCCTGTGCAGGAGGCAGTCACAGCTCCAGGCAAGAGACAGAACTGGGCTGCTGCTTGGAGGGAAGGGACCTTGTAGGAATCAAGAACAGGCTAAGTTATGTTCTCTGTCCAATTAAGTGGGCAAGGAAATGTGTGATGCAGTTAAGGATTTCCATCTAAAATTATTAAAATGCAAAAAAAAAAAAAAAAAAAAAGCAAACCCCAGTGTTTGGGTATTTCTGACTGGAGGCCAGCCGCCTACTTCTATGATGTCAGATAATGAGACATCACTCTGTTCGTGCCAGCTGGGACTCAGCGTTGTGAGTTGGGGGGCTCACCGTGGGATCCTGTAGCTCTCCTGGGGGATGGTTGGCCACCAGCCAGAGGCTCTGCATCTGTGCGACACTCGAAGCCCATGGTCGTCCCCACACTCTTTCTTCCCTCTCTTCCTAGATTCTTCCCTGTCAGTTTCAGCCTCAGTCAGACTCTGCTGGTGATGGGCTTATTGGCCAAAAGTGAGCTGACCACAGAGCTGGAAGTGTGTCCAACATTATTGTGTTGGGAGAGAGAGAAGAAAGGTTCTCCTCGTTTCCTTGCTTTACCTGTTATTTCATCAGAATATTTTGGGGCCAGAGTCCAATAGCAATTTGGGCTAGAGGCAACTCCAGGGTCCCAAGAGAAGAGCAGATTTCATGTTGGTCATCTCTTACTGGGGACACACTTCCCTTCTGAAAACCCAAATTTAAAAGGATTCCATGACCCTTCCCCTGCTCATCCCACTGACCCCCATACTTGATCTTTCTAGGAGGGCAGAAAATATTAAATCAGGTTGGGTTAAAGGAAATTCATCACGGGTCCTCCATCTTAATGACCGTCTGCCTCACTTTTCCCCATAGATGTTCTGGAAAGTTCTGAAAAGGTGTTTTTGACATGTGTGCATGTGTATAAAAGTAAGAAAATCATTTTTCTGTTAAAAAAAAAACAGGTGATTTTTAACAGGTAGGGGCCCTTTCATGTTTAAATGAAATCACAGGATGTAGCTAAACTTAAAAGAAAGCATATAGTCTGTAGAAAAATGAACTTAAATTCATTTATGGCATACTTCATACAATTGTAACTCCTTTGTCCAGTGGGAGGAGAAGGTATTATGAACCAGATTGCAGGATTACCGACCAGATTTGAGAAAGAGCCTTTTTATTCACTGGAGGAACTGGGGGATATTTTTCAAATGTATATTCAAAAGTGGGAACTCTAATGAACTCTATTACAATTTTCTCTTTTTCTTGCTGTATTCAGACTGTCTCGATCATGAATTCCCACGGGTGCAGCATGGTATCTCCCATGCTTATAGCCATGCCAGGTGAGGTAGGATGGGAGAAATAAGGTCCCGGTCCTAAGTCCCTTGTGTCTCGCTATGAACTGTGCAGGAAGGGGTGATGTGCTAACCCAGGATTCAGGACCCAGTGCTACCACCCTGTCTGTGTAACTGTGTGGCCTTGGGAACACTGGGAACCTCTCTGAGCCGTGGTTCTCTCCTCTGTAAAACCATATCATTGGTAGAACATCCCTCATGGTGGCCAGTGGGGTTAAAGGAGGCAAAGCTAATTAGGAGCCTCGCAGGTCCTGACACACAGTAAGGATTCAATAAAAATTGGTTATTTTTTCTGTGATCTCTTTTTTTGGCCCATTCTAGTAGGGCACTGAGACATAGGCAGGGCCTCTAAAAATTGCCCAACCTTTAGAAACAATTAGAACCACTCAAAGCTCATGTAAATCAAGGCCTTTAGGAAATACATGTGCGATAGTTTCTCTTTCTTTGTAGATCTGGGTTTCCTGGCCTACCACTGGTCATGGTTCAGTCATGTAATTACCCAACACTTGGTTGGATGACAGGTGACTCATAGAAAGGGTCTTAATACCCTCTTAGGCAGAAAACCACCTCCCTGCTAAAACAGGCAGCAGAAGGGAATACCCAGCAGTTCTGATAATCCATTTAGAAAGAGCATAAGCAATGAAGTGACTTATCCATGCAAAATTCTGGGAAGCAGTGACAATTTCCAACACACTTAGGAATTAACTGGGACATCGAATAATTGAGTGTGGACAGCCAGCATTTACTTGCCTGGCTTCTGGGCTTGCCTTGAGTGGGAGAAGTTGCTGTAAAGAGTCTGCACAAGGACCCAGGAAGAAGCCGAACAGGCTCAGAAATGTCATGATTACATTTGGGGTCAACATTCTTCGGAATTATAACACAAGCCAGTGGAAAATAGGACTCGATTTACGGAGAGTGTATTTCTTAAATACAGCCTTTCAGGAATATATTTCATCTGTAAGGAAGTCAGCTGAACTCAATGATGTATAAGTAAGTAGAGAATAAGACAAAATGACATACAGAAATTGAGCAGGCAGTGGCTTCCAAAAGACGAAAAATCCATTACTCTGCCCTGCATCTGGAAAAGTCCCTCATTAGCCCAGGCCTGTTCTGAGACATCCCCATAACCAGGGGATGAGAGGGAGAGATATTCCAAAATGCAGTCTCCCTGCTATTTGTGTTGTAGGCATGTCTTCCTCCTACCTCAGTTATACATCTGCTGCTGTACTTTTAACTTCCTTTCTGCCATTTTGTACCAACTGAAAGGGATATTCAACTGACCATATTACCTAGAATAACTCTTTATGCCAGAGGTCCTCAAATATGATCTGCAGGGTCCTAGTCCTACACAGCATTCCTATGGAAATGTTCCCAGCCACTATATTTCTGCTTCGTGGAGATACATGATGCATGGGAACATGAAATTAAAGGCCCTGAGAAGTCCTGCAGCAAATAAACCTATGTCGCTTCTTAAACCTATTGTTAAAATTATTTTTACCATAGTATCTCCACCCCATTTGAGGGGTAACTTCTAATAACATCCCACAAAAACTATAACCCAAGGAGTAAATTTTAAGAAACTCAAAGACCTCTGAAACTTCTTATGATGAATTTGAGTCCATGGAATCTCAGTCCTTAAAGGTTTTCTCCAATGGACCATTTTGTGGCCTCTTATCAACCTTCTGAAAATTCTCCACACTCCTGTTTAGTTGCACAGAGCCATACATAATCAATGTTTTGTTAAGAATCTGAATAATATGAAAGAAGATAGCCCCTCCCCTGCTGACTTTCCAAGCCTTCTGAAATAGAAGTCTTTGAGAAAAGTAACTGTAAATTGGGTCTTATTGGTTGAATTTAGAGTTTCTATTCTATTTATTGCAAACATCCACCCTTGAGATGCACTTCTCCAGACTGATAGCCTCCCGATGGCATTCCCTTGTGGTGTAACAGACCAAGTTCTGTGCATCTCATTAACAAAGTCAAAGATTACAATGTGCATCTCTATTTACTTTTCTAACTAAAATAGACCTTTTTGGAGCCAACGTGGGGTTTGAACTCATGACCCTGAGGATCAAGACCTGAGTTGAGATCAAGAGTCAGACACCTACCCCAACTAGACCTTTTAATGAAAATATTCAAGCATGCCTTTACTAAATACCATATTTTAAAAATCTTATTCACAAGACTCAAAGAAATACTAGCAGCGAGCTCTAAGTAACCAGGATCTTCAGTCTTCTTTCCCATGCTCCTAAATATTGTTTTCAAGATATTCTCCAATGGTACTTCAGGAACTGGTACCTCCCAGTTGGACCCAGTTCCTCCAGTGCTGGGACTTACGTCCGCTGGGCAGCTCTTTCTGGTAAGTGTTCTTTGTGCTACTAAGGGCTCTTACCTTTGACTCTGCTCACCCTAGGAAAGGCATGATGCTCGTTGTCTACTCTTCCACCCCAGCTGGCCCAGGACTAGGTTCTTTCTTCCATGGTTTCCTTTCTGTGTTTAGAGGTAAAAGGAGAGAGGATGTGGTGACTCTTAATGGCCGTTGCCTTTGTACCTGTTGCTCCTTTTCAGGACATCTTGGGCTGTGAGGAGTTCCTGATAGCCAGTTCTTTCTTTCATCTTTAAATCTTTAAATCCACCAGAAGTTTGAATAAGTGGACTGGGAAGATGGTGGTCATCACAACTAATTCTGGGTCTATCACTGACTTGCTGTGTGACCTTGAGCAAGTCACCTGCTCGGTGCTCAGCAGATGGTAGCTCTTGGTATTATTCCCTGGCCCAGTGTTTCCATCTGTAGCATGAGATGGTTGGACTAGACAATTTTTGAGTTTCTGCTTGAAAATTCTGTGGATGCTTCGCTTACTCATTGAATGTACAGCTGGTTTCCTTGATAACTTGGCAAACTTTACTGCTTGGCTTTTGCCACCAGAATGATCTTTTAAAAAGAGAGCCAGAGTTACTAAATTTCAACTTAATATAGAATCATTGGATTTCTGGGCTCACCCACTCTAGTCTCTTATTTTACAGACAAAGATCAGAACTTACCACTTACAAATATATGGAGCAGGTTATAGCAAAATTTTGAAAGAGATATAATAATTTTTATGTAATACCAAGGGGGATAAATTGCTTCTTTCTGCTTTTCTCTTGCTTTTCCTCCTTCCTTTCTTCCTGCCTTCCTATGTTTCTTAGATGAGCTCTTAGTTATTAAGTGCTTCCAGATCTTTTTTATTTCACAGTTGCAAAATAAACATTTCTCGGTTTTGGCTGTGTCAAGTACCTTGGCATTATGATTGGAAAAATGTTGGGCATGGAAAGGCACTTCTATATTAAGGAGAAGCAGGGGAATGCAGACTAGCAGGGGTGTTAACTAGAATTCTCTGGGTCTCTGGATCCCCATTTGCAGAGGGAACCTGTAGAAAAAATAGAGGAAAGAAAAGGTGGTACAATTCTTTGATATCCTCAGACCAAGTAGAAGATGACTTTTTCCATTTCTGGGAAAGTGGTAGTGACCCCAAGGGCAGGTGTAGGGTTCTATGTTGGCCCTACTGTGCTATGTGGTGACTGTGGATAGAAGGGTCTTGGTTGGATGGAAAGTGTTCAGCTTTGCTCTTCCAGCCCAGTCTTGAGAGCTGGAGCTGCATGTCCAGACCAAGGTTCCCACTGTGCTGGTTCCCAGTCCTGCATGGCTATACTGGTCTTGGTGCTTTTTGGTGTCTGTTCATCATCCTTATCCCATTTAGCTTCCCTCCCTATTGTTAGTGTGCCTGATGAAGCAGCAGAACCCTGGACAGGGATAGAAAGCTTATGTGGGCTCCTAATGCACTGTCTGACTTTGAACAAATTGCCTGACACATTTTATTTTCTGGCTTTTCTGCTTACTAAGGAAAATCGTACAACTCAGAAAAATATAAGGAAAAAATAAAAGACCCCATAATCCCACAGCCAGAGACATTCCATGTTGGTCTATTTTGGGTTTTTCTTTTAGACTAGCTCTGTCTGTGTATCTATATCTCTATAGATGTCATAATTGCATTTCATTAAAGAAACTTCATGTACCTCTAATATTCTCATGCTATTATTACATAACCACCATTACATACACCATGATTTGCTAACCTACCCCCTACTGTTGGACATTCAGTTTTCTGTTCTTCTGAATGATGCTATGGTGACTATTTTTAGTATGGATATCTGTACATATTTTAAGCATTTCCTTAGGCTTTATTCCTACAAGAGTCAAGAAGTATGAACAAACGAGCAGCTTATGTTCTAGACTCCAACTTTCTCACCTACAATAAAGCCCAGCTTTACAAGAAACCCCAATAATAGCAGCAAACATTTCCCCAGCGTACCATGTGCCAGCCCTGTTTCTAAGAGCTTTACATGTCCTAACTCATTTAATCTCCCCGGTGGCCCTGTGGGTAGCTTCCTGTCAGAGAAGTAGCTTGCCCAGAGTGGAGCAGCTGGTCAGGAGGGGGTAGGACTCAATCCAGGGGGTCTGGCTCACAGTCCTTGCTCTGAACTCCTCTGCTCATATGGCCTCCAAAGAAAGAACTAAACCCAGGGATCCCTAGGCCTCCTTTCCTCCTCACATTAACTGCACTATTTTATCCTACACTAGCCATGTGCCCGGGGAACGTGGCTGCCTGGTAGGAGTTCCCCAGTTCCTTGAATCTTCTTCATCTGCCCATTTGTGTGCATGATGAGGTGGGGGTCTCTCTGTGTGTGAGTGGGTGTGAGTGGGTACGTGTGTGGTGTATGTGCCTGTAGAGTTTTGGGAATGGAACAGAGCCAATAGAGAAGTGTGTGAAACGGGAAAGCATGAACAATCTATTGACAAAACAATAAAATGCAGGCTATCTCTGCTATCAGTTATAGATAATATCATGGTTTCCTTTTTATCTTAAGGTTCTCAGGCTCTTTGGCTGGGAAATTTGTCATTTTATAATGGGATTGTCACCTTGGTGCAGCAGGGATGGGACTGGCCGTGGCTGTCTAGCACAAGCTCCATCCCAGGAGCACATGTCTGCACCTATTATCTGAAGGGTCCCTCCCCTCCCTGAGCTGCTATGCCCGCACTGTCCAGAGCATTGCTGCATATGGCCATCCATCCCATAGGGAAAGAGATCATCGACAGACTCATCCCTGGAATGACATATCCACGCTGCTTCTAGTGTTTGCTCAAGAGAGAGACTGCTGAGCCTCCTTGGGATTCTGACCTAGCAGATCTGGGAGAAGCCAGGAATCTGCCTTTATAAGATGTGTGCTCCAAGCAGTTACCTTCAGGAAGTTTGTGAAACCTTAGGCAGTGAGTCTCAACCTTCATAGGGCATCAGAACCACAGAGAAGTTTAAAAAAAGAAAAAATACCACTTCCTGCCCCCTTGGCTGTCTTGTCCCGTCTCCCTCCCCAATTTGAATAATTGCTCTAAGATGGGGTCCAGGTGCAGCATTTTTTTTTTTTTTAAAGCCTCTCAAGAGACTTCCGTGTGCAGCTGGTGTTGGGAACTACTAGTCTAAGAAATTCTGGTGAGAATAACTTCACACTTTTACATTTAAATGCACTTCACATTATAGACCTCTTTCACAACTGCACATCACAACAATCCACTAATGTCAGGAGAGCAGGCATTTTTATGATTGACTCTGGCCCAGAGACGTTGACCAAATGGCTGAAGGTTTCACAGCTTCTCCCTAAGTCAGCAGCAGTGCCCGGGCCAGTCCTGCCAGGCCCTCTGGGAGGAGGCAGCCTACCCTCCCCTTAAGATCTTCTAGGATCAGGTCATCTTAGCTTCCATCAGCTGCCTCCTCTAGTGTGGATGATGGGCTCTTTCTGTTCCTTCTCACCCACATCCCTCCTCTTGCAGCCGCTGCTCCATCTCTGAGAGCATCCTTGTGAAATGTGCAGTTATGCTTTCCTTCCCTCCCAAGCTGCATCCCGCTTTACGGTTAGATAATGGCTCTGAGGGACACAAGCCCGAGGAACCTGGACAGGGCACATCACCCACAGCAGTCTGACCTCAGCCTCCAATCTAGCCCTTCCCTGCTGGTCCTCTGCAGTGAGTGCAGTGCAGGACAGGAGCAGGGAAGTCACATCCCCCAGCAGCTGCCTGGGTGTGAGTGGGATACACTCCCTTCTCCCCAGCTGGAACCTCACGTCCTGAATTCTCACAGTCACCCCCAAAGCTTCTCTCCCCTGCACCTACCCACCCTTCCATTCCACCTCCCCACCCCACCCCGACAGCCTTAAAGCCCACCTGAGTCCTTCCCGTGAGACTGCTCTGGGGGCCGGAGGCCCTTGCAGTGTTGAGTCCCCACTCCGGATATCAGGCTGGTTGGAGCTGAACAAGGTGGAGCAGAGAGAGAGGACATCAGGCTGGTTGGAGCTGAACAAGGTGGAGCAGAGAGAGAGGAACGTAACCAGGTAACTGCACGCTCCCCTCCACCGACCTCCACCCCGCAGCCATCTCTGGGCTCAAACTCTCCCGACTCAAACCAACCACTCTGGCTGCCCTTTCCTCTCCCTCTCCTTGTTCAAACCTTTACCCTCGCACAGGCTGTGTCCTGGAGCGGCTCCCAGCGACTGCGGGCTCTCGGTGTCAGGCTCCTGCAGCCTCCTTCCCCCAGGCTGGGCGCGGGGGCGGGGAGGAGGCGGGGCCTTGCCTCCGCGGCAGTGCGGGCCTCAGAACTGCGTGTGAGTGCCCTGGGCAGGAGTCCCCTTCACCTACCTATTCAGCAGCCTTGTGACTGAGAAGCTGCCGTAGTCCGCAGATTCCTGCAGCAGTCTTGTCTTTCCCACGGTTCGGGCCTGCCCACTGCGGGTTGTTGGCTGATTTGGGGGGGTTGGTGTGGAAGGTCAGTCAGGGTCCTCAATGACGTTTGATACCCTCAGGACTGAATTTCAGGAAAGGCACATGCTTTGCTGGCAGGGCTGGCCCCCTCCTCTTATTCAACAACTCTATGTGGCTTTTCTGCCCCATCGGAGGATTTGGAAGGAGGCGAGTAAGGATGGGATGGACAAGCCCTCCTTTCTCAAAGCAAGGGAAGCAGTGAAGTTTCCCGTGGTAGAGAGTGACTGGTTTGGTGAATCTTCACTGCTCCTGTTGGATGTCATCAGATAGACCAGTTCTAAGAGGGTCCAAGAACCTTTCACAGTTGTCCCAGCCACCTGCAAGGCTTGAACTGCCCTGTCATCCACAAGGCTGAGCCTCCAACAGCTAAGTCAGGACCCTTGGACCCCCGGCTTTGGTGGATTGGAGGAGGGTTGAATCTGAACCAATCTGAGCCTCTTTCCCAGAAACTCTGTTGGGACAGATCAGTCTGGGCTAGTCTCTCTTGGAAGAGATGGAAAACCTCCCAGCCTCAGGAGCTGGAGGGGGTGTCATCTATTATACAGATTCACTTTCTTATTTTATAAATGGAAAAAATTGAGGTCCCAAGAAATCACACGATTGGGCCAAGGCCACATGGCTGTTATGGTTACTTTATTACAGAGCTGGTTTGAAGTCCAAATTGTTAACTCGCTTACTCTCTTAACTAAGTGATGCCTCTACAACTAATCTCCTGTGAAAATCTGTGTTCCATCCAGATTTTGAAGAAATTCTAGTAGCCAGGCCCTGCAGGGGAGCCTTCTGGGGTGCCCACAGACTTCAGCATCAGATTAACCTAGGTTCGAATCCTGCCTTTCCCACTCACTAAAACTGAGACTGTGGGCACAGTTCTTATTCTCTCTCTCTCTTTTTAAATAATTTTTCTTTTAGAATTTATTTATTTATATATTTGAGAGAGACAGAGAGAAAGAATGAGCAGGGGAAGGGGCAGAGGAGCAGGGAGAAGCAGATTCCTTGTTGAATAGGGAGACCCTGGCCGGGCTCTATCCCAGAACCCTGGGATCATGATCTCAGCTGAAGGCAGCCACTTAACTGAGTCACCTAGCTGTCCCCATTTCTCACTCTCTTGAGGCTGGTATTCCTCAACTGTAAAATGGGAATCATTATACTTATTTCAGAGAAATATCACGAAAGTTTTCTCATGTGGATAAGATGTGCTTAGCACATAATCATTGTTCAATAAAAGAAAGAAGGCTTGTTGGCCAAAATACATAATAGTTCTCTCTTTCGCTATGCTCTAAATTCTGTAGCTGGCTTGTTTTCAGAATTATTTAGCACCTTCCCACTTGTAGTTGGGAGAACAGGGGGCTTCCTTGTGCCTTTTCTCCAGACTCCAAGGGAGGTGACTCTGCACAGAACCTGGGTATCAACCTGCTAGGCCTTGATCATTCAGACTTGGGGCAACTTAGATGTAGAGAGAGAGAGATGGTAGACCCTGGTGATTTGAAAGAAACAGGTTCCTCTCTGTTACATTTTTTTTTTTTTAGGTTTGTGAAATCCATTCAACCTGTGATCTGATCTTTATTAAAGGACTACTCTGTGACCCCCCTCCCCCACCCCAGGCTGGCAGGTGGCTTGCTGAGTAAGAGCATATGAAGAGTACAGGGCATAACTGGTAGAAAGAGACTCTTCACACCCGGTCATTTCTGAGGCCATGGGCATTGGCCTGTGGACCTCTGAGACAATGTGCCTTTTGAAACTCTTTTGAGAGTGGCTAGGGCGAACACTGGCTTATACCTCCTGACAGCTGTGCCTTGTGGCCTCACAGAAGGAACTTTTGCTGGACTTGCAATGAGAAAGCGTTCTTTCCTCCTTGTGTCATTTAAACCTTAAATCACCACATCTGAGCTTGACTCCTAGTCATCACCTCTTCCTAGAACAAATCCCATGGAACGCCCATCTCACCAGGGCCAGAGAGGATCCCACCTCCCTCCACCTCCTCTTGGATTCCCATCTCTCTGAATCCTGAATCTCCTTCAAACACCACCCAGCTCATATCCAGCTTCCTTCATGAAGTCTTCATATGGACTGACCTGCTCATTTTGTACTTAATAGAAGTTACCTTGTGTTGATATGTACATTTTCAGATTCTAATCCTTTCTACAGATACTTACAGCACCAGTCCTAAGCCCTGAAAGGGTTGACAGCCTCCTTAAAAAATATGTGTCTTGGAGTGCCTAGGTGGCTCAGTTGTTTAAGCATCTGACCCTTGTTTCTGGCTCAGGTTATGATCTCAGGGTTATGAGACTGAGTCCCAGATTGGGCTCCACGCCGGGCATGGAGCCTGCTTAAGATTCTCTCTGCCCCTCCCCCCAATCATTCTCTCTCTCTCTCTCTCTCTCTCTATATATATATATATAGATAGATAGATAGATATAGATATAGATAGATATATCTATCTATATATTTGCGTATGTGTGTCTGTCTCTGTCTATCTTAAGTGCAGTTGGACTATCATTTCCTTGAAGGTGGGAGATCGATCTCATCTTTTCTTAACTCAGCAACTCTGTATCAGGGAGATATTGACCACATCTAACCGTAGTGTTTAAAAACAAAGGGCAAAATACCAAAAGATCATTTATTATCTCTTATAACTTGGAGTCTTGAGGAGGGACAGTTACAGGATTTTTAAGTGATTTAAGTATTGCTATGTAACGAACCACTTCAAAACTTAGGGGTTTGAAGCACCCATTATTTCTTAGCTCCCAATTCAGCAGATCAGAAATTTGAGCTGAGCCTAGCCTGGCAGTTCTTTTGGTCTTACCTGACCGATGCTTTCTTATGCCTCAGTGATCAGCTTTGTGTTGATCAGATGGTACTCCTTCTGGGGATTGGCTGGCTGTTGGCCAGGAAGCCTTACTTCCTGTCATTGGAGCTGACAGTCCTCTAGCAGGTGGCCTGGGGTCTTTCTAATGGTGGATGCAGGAGCCCAAGAGCAAGCAGACGTGTCAAAGCCACTTGAGACTAAGAGTTAGAATGGGTGCAGACATTTCTGCTGTATACTATTGGCTAAAACAATTCACTAGGCAAGTCCAGACTCAAGTAATGAAGAAATAGACTTTGCCTTTTGGTGGAAGGAGCTTCAAAATCATATTGCAAAGGGAACATGAAGAGTTTGAACCATTTTTGCAATCAGCTGCCATAGCCATAGTTAGGGCTCAGAGGATTCTATTCCTTGGGACTCACTTGTCTTTCATGTCTTTCTTACAAATGGCAGCATTTCCAAGTACCATCCCTTCACACCACAACGTCCAAAAGCAGGAAAGGACAAGCTTTTCTAAACATGAGGAAACCTCCATGTGTCTCCCACCAACCTCTCTTAGGCCACACTTAGGACACAAGCCCATCCTAATCAATTTTATTAGTGGTGGGTAAGATTACTGTCCAACATATTGTTGGGGGGGCCCAACGTCTTTGAGGTGCTTCCCTTCCAGACTCCTGAACAAAAAAGGGGCTCTGAGAGCAAAGAAGCACGGGAGAGGGGTGGCAGCTGGGCCAGGAATCAGTAGGGGGTAGAGGAAGCAACTTACACAGTATCTTGTGCCATAGATGTTTTTCTTTCTTTCTTATTTTGGGATCTAGTTTCTTTAAACCAGCAGACCAAAACACACCCAGGACCTAGTTTTTGTTTTGTTTCTGTTGTTGTTGTTATTGTTATTTTTTCTTTTTCTTTCTTCTTTTCTTTTCTGGACAAAATGACAAGATGGAGAAACTCACCCCGAAACAAGGACTAGGGGGAAGTACTCACACCCAGGGATTGGATTTAATCAATATGGTTATAAGTAAGATGTCTGAACTAGAAATTTATTTTATTTTATTTTATTTTATTTTAAAGATTTTATTTATTTATTTGACAGACAGGCAGATCACAAGCAGGCAGAGAGGCAGGCGGTGGGGGTGGAGGTGGGAGTGGGGGGAGAAGGCTCCCCGCTGAGTAGAGAGCCCAATGCATGGCTCTATCCCAGGACCCTGAGACCATGACCTGAGCCGAAGGCAGAGGCTTAACCCACTGAGCCACCCACGTGCCCCTGAACTAGAATTTTAAAAGAATGACTATAAAGATACTAGCTGGGCTTGGCGGGGGACAAAAAGCATAGACGAAATTACAGAATCCCTTGTTGTAGAGATAACAAAAACAAAACTAAAATCTAGTCAGCCTGAAATAAAAATGCCATTACCGAGATGCAGTCCAGAGTGGAGGCTATAAAAAAACGGATGAACAAGTCAGAAGAGAGAATCAGTGATACAGAAGATAAAATGACGGAAAACAAGGAAGCTGAAAAGAAGAGGGATTAGATCATGAAGGTAGACTTAGGGAACTCAGCGATTCCACAAAGTGAAGTAATATCCATATTATAGGAGTCCCAGAAGATGAAGAGTGGGGAAAAAGGACAGAAGGTTTATTTGAACAAATTATAGCTTAGAACTTTCCTAATCTGGAGAAGGAAACAGGCATTCAAGTCCAGAAGGCACAGAGAACTCCCCTCAAAATCAACAAAAATAGGTCAACACCTCAACATATTAGAATGAAACTTGCAAATTACAAAGATAAAGAGAAAATCTTGAAAGCAGCATCAGATAACAGGTCCTTAATCTACAAGAATAGACACATACAGCTGGCAGCAGACCTGTCCACAGAGACCTGGCAGGACAGAAAGGGCTGGCATGACGTATTCAAGATGTTAAATGGGACAAATATGCAGCCAAGAATACTTTATCCAGCAAGGCTGTCATTCTAATGTACATTCGTATTAAGCCTGCATGTGTCAGGCCCTGGAGAATCAAAGGTGGGCAGCACATTAATGTTTTTAAAAAGGAAGGAGATTGTAAGAGATGGCATACACATGTAAGCAGCTGACTGTGATAGTATGGTGAGTGGCAGACACTGGGGGACAGGCTTTCTTGGTGTCCCTTACTCAACACCACTGCTTTCTGACTGAGGGAGTGAAGTGCAAAGACGAGTGTAGGAATCAAGGCACAACTTTATTATGTATCCAGAGTAGCACCCAGTTGTGTGCAAAACTCAGGGCTCTGGAGTGTCAGGCTGAATTAAAACATAGCTGAAAAAAAATAAAATAAAACACAACTGAAACTGCAGACAAATGATGTGGGGGAGGGTGCTCTTTATTCTTGTCTACCTTGTAACCGGAATCTGTGGCCAGCTCTCTCTCGGCAGTGACTTGTAGGAGGAAGGGAGAGAGCAAGACTCCAAGGTGGCCGTAAGCCCAATTTCCCAGCTGCTTTCACAGAGTGAGGGTCACATGGGTGGAGAGGAAAGTAGCCTGCTGTGACCCAAGGAGTCAGGAAGTGAAAGGTGGGCTGGTTATGAAGACTGATTTAAGGCACAACAACTCTGTTAACTAGTAAAATGCAGCCCAACACATGTTTTGGGCTCTAGTCTTGTAATGAGGAATGTAACCTTTCTGGGAAGCCGTATGGGGAAAACCATAGAGGTGCTGCTGTAGAGTCATGTAGCAGGTACTCCGGGTAAGGTAGGAAGAGTAATGAATTCTTCCTGGGGAAGGTGTCCCAGGGAAGTGGACACGTCAGCGAGCCTTGTAGGAGGAGTCGGCGTTTTCGAGATCAAAGAGAAAATTCTTAATAGAAGGAATGGCTTGCTAGAGGCACAGACTCTGAGAAAGGGACGATGTGTTCAAGGAACTAGGAGTGTGGGTCGCATGGGGTAAAAGGGCACAGGGGAGGCTGGAAGATAGGTTGGACTCAGACTGTGAACAACCACGAACCTGCTAGAAGTTGGATTCATTCTGAAGGGAACGAAGGGGACAAGCAAGAATTTTAAATCACAAGCATGACACTCTCAGATCCCATTTTGAAGGGATCCCTTTGGCTGAACTGGGGGCACGAGCAGGAAAGAGACTGGGGTGGGGACCCAAGTCCACTCTAGCCACGACAGCCTGACACAGGTGAAATAAAAAGCAGTCGGTAAAGTGTTTGTGGCATGGAAGAAAATGTGATAAACTTTGCCCTGAAAGTGCTACTGGTAATACACACCTAATTTTTTGGGAATACATGGACACTTTTGCAGGGTTTCATAGCAGAGATGCCATAACTAAAATCCGATTTTACAAATGAAAAAAAAAAAAAAAAAGCAGTTTGACTTTCGGTCAATTTTATTACTGCTTTTAAATCCTCTGCCTTTAGGGGGCGGCAAACCTCTCTCAAGGACCAAACTTTGGTGTACCTTGAACGGAAGGCTCCTACAGGAATCCAGGTAGAAGAGATTATAGTCGCTTACTGAGCGTGTGTCGGGAGCTCATGGATGGGTGGCTGAGTGTGGGCTCTGCAGTTCAGAGGTGGATTTGAAAAGAACCTTTGTATTTGGGGCTTCAGAAAATTGTGCGAGGCTTCAGAAAATTGTCCTCTGAGAGTTTCTTATTAGTGGAAAATGTGCACACATACTGGGAAGGCAAGGAACAGAAGTGGGATGGGAGTGGTTGTCATCATCCCACTGACCTCATGGGGCAGAATGTCACAAATTCCATCTCTTCTGGGCCACTGCTCTCCGCCTGACCCACTCCAGGAGCCTGAGAAGCTCTCTCCAGCCTGCTGGGAGGGGATGGTAAGGAACAGCGTCCCTTTTGTTCCTGAAACTTCCCCCGTAAAATAGTCAAGGTTCCTGGGAACTAGTCAAGGGGAGATGTTTGACAAATAGGCGTTTCCCACTTTTCAGACTCACTTGGACCATCATTATCACATTTATTGGGGCTGTACTTGAAAAGCCATCAGAGGTCCAGGAAGCAATGCAGCTGTCCTCACTTTCTGCCCCCCAAGTCTAGTGCCTACAATACTCATTGGCAACCTTGCTGTGTGATTGCCACAATGCTACTGCTTTCCCTGGGCAGCAAAGGCAGGGGCAGAGGCTCCTATGGAAGCCTGGAGGAGTGGAGGCTAGCAGACAAAGAGTTTTGGTTTGTTTCTAATTAAACCTATTTGTCAAAAGCTTTACTAATTCTATAACCTTAAAAGTCTGAAGCAAGGGGTCCAGGTGTAGATTCAGGAATTCCTTACCCGAAGTCATAGACATGTTCCTCATCATATTTTAGTGTTGATTTATCTAAGCTATGACATCCTTCTCTTGCTAAAAGAGCCAGAGAAACACCTGGATGTAGTAGATACTTGTGATTTTTCTTCATTTGTTTGTTTGGGGTCTTAATCTGTTTGCGGTTGACCTGCTACTTGACTTTGAATAGAGCACATCACCTCTCTGTTCTACCTTCATTTCAGAACTACTATGAAAGTCACAAAACCATGATGAATTGCACACAGAATGTCACGTCACAGGTAAACGTGCAGGAGTCATTTTATTTTTATGTATTTTTATGTATTTTCAGGAAACTGAAACGAAGTTTTGAAAACCTGGTGATTCCTCTGTCTCGGGCCTGCCTTTACGTAGTTCATGTCCAGCTTATACAGTTTTAGGCAGTGTCCATAAACAGTGGAAAATTTTGCAGATATTTGGTTAATTTCAACAATGGGACTGACCTTGATTAACTTGACATGAATCAAGTGAGCCAAAAACTTGCTTTCAGATCATAATCCTTGCTTGGAAATTGGAGAAAACAGTAGTAAGGCGGGGGCTTCCTGTACTCACTTTAAACTGAGGCTCTGTTTGGGCACTTTTTATATGCTTGGCTTCAAATCAGAGCTATTTGTGGGAAGTTAGGCTTTCTGGTGGTTATTTTATTCCAACCGGTAGTGAACCAATGGAAGAATTCTCTCTGTGGCATGAAACTGGAACTGAGAATTCCAAGTGAGCACTGGAAGGTTTAGTGGAAGGACGCAGACTCAGTGTCTCAGTATACTGGCCCCATGCACCTAGCTGTGTGATTTGGGGTGCATTACTTAACCTCATAAAGACTCGGTTCCCTCATCTGTGAAATATAGAAAAGACTGTCTAGCTCAAAGGATGGGTAGTCTTATTCGTGAGATAATGTATTTAGCTTCTCCTGAACATACTCAGTGATTAATGTAAAATATAGTGATTAGTATAATTAGGCTGTAGAGCTTAGATGCTGGTGGTTCTGCAATTAATTGGGTTCAGTTAGTTTTCTTTTGGTTACAAGAGACCAAAAATCTGGCTCAAACCATCTTAATCCAAAAAAAAAAAAAAAAAATAGTTCGGGACCCCTGGTTCCCTGGTTGGCTCAGTTGGTTTAGCATCTGCCTGCAACTCAGGTCATGGTCCTGGTGTCCTTGGATGGAATCCTACATTGAGCTCCTTGCTCAGAGGGGAGCCTGCTTCTTCCTCTTCCTGCTACTCCCCGGCTTGTGCTCTCTCTCTCTCTCTGACAAATAAATGAATAAAATCTTAAGAAAAAATTTATCAACTCATAACTTCAGCTAAAATTGGGCATCAGTAGGCAGAGCTATGATAGAGCAGGTGAAACATAGCAGGGTGTAGGGGGGTAAATGATCCCTCAGTAGGACCACCAAATTTAGCAAATAAAAATACCCACATCCAGATAAATTTCATAAAAACTTCAACTGCTGAAATTATGTAATTTATTGAAAATGCTGAATACAGGCCATTTAAGATGCCCTGAGAAAGTCAATACAGGAAGCAGGACAAAAATAATTATATAGGGGACATATTCCTCTACAGGATGTCTGGCAACCCTTCTCCTTGGGGTATTAACACCAATGAAATTCTACTCAGACCTGTAAACTGTGCCAGTAGATTCAATTCATATCAATCAAATTAACCAGACCTTTTGCTGGAAAATGCACAATAAATCTAAGGTCCATACTATGTTACTTGAAAAATGATAAAATTCTTCTAAAGAATTTGGCTTAAAAATAATAAAACCGAGCTTTAGGTACCATATAACCCAAGAGTTAAGTTTTTAATCTCTCTTGATATAATTTTGCTGTCCATGTTGGTTTCAGATGGCAGTAAGATGACTAGTAACTCCAGGCACATATTCTTCTGGGTTCTAGTCCAATAAAAAGAGTATTTCTCTTGACTGACAAAATCCTATAATCTGATTTTCATTGGTCAGAATTCTATCTCATTCCCTTATCTGGGCAAATTATTAGGCCAAGGGAATGGCATGCTCTGATTGGACATATAAATGGACCACATGCACGCCCTTGGAGCCAAGTCAATTTTATCCAAAGTATGTGGACTGAGCCTGGGGGCTGGGGATGGTTCTCTGAAGGAAAATTGCTGCTCTGTAGCAAGAAGAAGGGATAAAATGATGTTAGGTAGAGAAAAAAGTAACTCCTTCAACCCCAAACAAAACGAACAAAAATAGCAAATATCTACCATATCCAGGTATTACTGTGGTTCTTTTAGCAAGAGAAAGATGTCATAACTTAGATAAATCGACACTAAAATATGACAAGGTTCACGCCCATGACTTCAGGTAAGGAATTACTGAATCCACACGTGAATTCTTTGCTTCAACTTTTAAAATCATATAATTATCAGTGCTTTTGCATACTTCTTTTTAAGAAAGCTACAAGTACATTTTAAAAATTGTAATAGAATCATTGTATCATTCTGATTATTAAGATAATGTAACATGAAGGGATACGGAGCAAAGTAAATTACCAGTAACCCCACAATCCAGAGGTAACTCCCGTCAATATTTTGGTATAATTATTCCAGATGTTTTTCATGTATGTGTGGGTGAGGGATGGTGTCTTGCTACAAATATTTAAAAATAAAATCAGGGGCACCTGGGTGGCTCAGTGGGTTAAGCCTCTGCCTTCAGCTTAGGTCATGATCCCAGGGTCCTGGGATCGAGCCCCACATCAGGCTCTCTGCTCAGCAGGAAGCCTGCTTCCTTCCTCTCTCTCTGCCTGCTTCTCTGCCTACTTGTGATTTCTGTCTGTCAAAAAAATAAATAAAATCTTAAAAAAAATAAATAAAATCAAACTTAGAATTACTTCATTACCCTTTTAAATTTAACAATATGTCTGGACATCTTTTCATACTGATACAGATTTAAAAAATTACAAGTTTAAGGTTGCATACATTTGAACAAAAATACAACCGTTTAACCACCCTTACCTTAATTCCATTTTTGTGATTATGAGCAATACACTGGAGAAATATCCTTACCTGTATATTTATTATCTAGTAATTTCTTGTGACTAAATTCCTAGAAGTGGAATTGCTGTGCCGATAATTAGGTTCAAAGATTTGACATGAAGTAGTAAAATACCCTCCAGAAAATCATGCCTGTACTGGTTAGGGTTGTCAGATAAAATAACTGATTTCCCAATTAATAAAATAAATAAAATAATTGATTTGCCCAATTAATTTGAATTTCAAATAAGCAGTAAATTTTTTTTAAAGATTTTATTTATTTATTTGACAGAGAGAGAGAGAGAGATCACAAGTAGGCAGAGAGGCAGGCAGAAAGAGAAGGGGAAGCAGGCTCCCCGCTGAGTAGAGAGCCCAGTGCAGAGCTTGATCCCAGGACCCTGAGATCATGACCTGAGCTGAAGGCAGAGGCTTAACCCACTGAGCCACCCAGGCACCCCATCAGTGAATAATTTTTTATATAAGAATGTCCCCAATGGGTAAACTGGGTTTTTTGCTTGTTGGTTTGTTTTCTTTTTAGCTTAAAAAAAAATTCGAAGAGAAAAAAAAAGAAGAATGTTCCAAATATTGCAAAATCATCTGAAATTTAAATTTAACTGTGGATCCTGTAATTTTTTTTTAACATTTAGGGGCTATTTTAATTAAACAACATTGCTGAGTCTACTAAAGTTCTAGGCAGTATATTAAACACTGGTAATACAAAGAAAAGCACAATAGATTTCCTTTCCTTGGAGGAGGAAAGGAGCCTGTATTTTTATTTGCTCAATCTGTCAACTCTAAGACTGGGTATAAATCTCAGTTCACAAATCCATTAGTGGCTCTGCAACCTCATTGGTAGGCTAGGAGTCCCGGGCCTCAGGTCTGGCCTTGGTGCACTCAACAGCCATTCCCTGCAAGGTCTGGCCATCTCCACGGATGCAACCATCTAGTTGTGTGTGGGTCCCTGCTTTCATTGTCAACCTCTGAACTCAGACCTGGATGTAAAGGAGTGATCTCTGCTTCTCATATTGAATTGGCTGCTAGGGATGCTGCAAGGAAATGTCACATACTGGGTGGCTCAAACAACAGGAATTCATTTTCTTACAGTTCTGGAAGCTAGAATTCCATGACCAGGGTCCAGCAGGTTTGTGTGTGGGGAGATCTCTCTTCTGGTTTGGAGACCATGGCTTGGAGACCACTGTGCTCTCATATGACCTTTCCTCTGTTCACACACACAGAGAGAGTCAGCGTCTACTCCTTTTTCTAGGACACCAATCCTATGGGACCTGGGTCCCACCACTATGACCTCATTTAAGCTTACATTAATTACTTCCTTAGGAAGCCCCATCTCCAAATATAGCTATACTGGGCATTAGGGCTTCAGCATATGGGGACTGGAAGGACACAAATATTCAGTCCAAACACGTATCCTTAAAGGTGTTCTCCTCTTACTATTGCTTTCAAAGACTCTTGAGGAATTCAGACTTTTGAAAAACAAAACTGGCAACTTCTGCTTATAAATAGAATAACAAAATTTGTCATTTGGATTAAAAAACTTGAGGAAGAACTCCATTGAAAGATGTGTAACCTTTATAAATTGAATATAATTTGTCAAAGCAACATATCTTCTTCTTCCTTTTTTTAAAAAGATTTTATTTATTTATTTGACAGAGACAGAGAGCACAAGTAGGCAGAGAGGCAGGCAGAGAGAGAGGGGAAGCAGAAGCAGGTTCCCTGCTGAGCAGATAGCCCAATGCAGGGCTCTATCCCAGGACCCTGAGATCATGACCTGAGCCGAAGGCAGAGGTTTAATCCACAGAGGTTTAACCCACTGAGGTTTAACCACCCAGGCACCCCAGCAACATATCTTCTAAATACTGTTTTTTTGGCACACAAAGCCATCTTGTAGAAACATAAAAAGTGCACTCTATCTTTATCTATCTCTGTATCTATCTATCTCCTGGAAATATATTGACAACAGTAATGGTCTTAGCTTCCAGCTACTAGTTACTATGCCTTATACAACAATATTATCTTAAATCCTCACAGTGTGAGGCAGCTTCAATCCTTGTTTTCAATTATTAGATGAACAAGAGTACCTGGGCTTAGATCAGCTCTGTGGCACTCCAAAAGCAGTGTGTGTGTGTGTGTGTGTGTGTGTGTGCGCGCGCGCGCGCGTCTTCTGTGTAGAAGGGATATGTGTGATTTTCAGTTTCTCTTTTATAGTTTTCTGCAGGCCCTTATTGCTGGAACAAGGTGAATGAGTATCTATTTTCTAGGATCAGAGAGTTATTTCTATCTTGAAAAACTATAAGGGGTGGTTATTGAAATTAAGAGAGAAACAGAAGAAATCAGCAGCTCTGTATGAGAGTGTTCATGGCATCCAAACAGCTCTGAATATTCTAGGTGGGCTGTTGACATGATGGGTATTAAATGGTACCTTGTTTGTTGGTTTGTTTATTTTAAGATTTTATTTATTTATTTGACAGTGACAGAGATCACAAGTAGGCAGAGAGGCAGGCAGAGAGAGAGGGGAGAGGCAGGCTCCCTGCTGAGCAGAAAACCCGATGCGGAGCTCGATCCCAGGACTCTGAGATCATGACCTGAGCTGAAGGCAGAGGCTTAACCCATTGAGCCACCCAGGCTCCTCTTAAATGGTACCTTGTTTAGTCGGCATTTCATTGGTGATTATAATGGACGCACATGCTCTTAAAGGTAATGGTGAACACCAAGCCGTGAGAGTGTCCTGACAGTTTCACTATCGTTGTCTGAAGCACAAACCCCAGCCCTCAACTCACTGCATGCTACTTTTCCACCTTTCTAGGAAGGTGTAGGGCTTTGGTGATACACCCAGAGGAGCAAGAAATTTTATCAAGCTCAAGTTTTCAAAGAATGCCAAATTCTACATCACTCACAGAAATGGCAGAAAACTTGGGGAAGAGCTGTTGAGCCAAACTTTGAAAGCAGTAATGAAGGAAGCGAGTGTGGATACAAGACTGAGACAGCTGGTGGTTCACACTGGGTCCACCAAGAAGCAGGATCATCCAAATTTCTGGTCCCAGCCTTCTCCTTCTCGTGTGGCATGGCCAAGCCCTGGGGAAGGCAGTCCATTTGGAGAGTGACCCCTGCTAGCTATTTCCAGAGACTGATTTTGGGGGCAAAGGAAGGTGTCCTTAAAAATACCTGCATGGGGGGAGCACCTGGGTGGCTCAGTTGGTTAAGCACTTACCTGGTTTCGGCTCAGGTCATGATCTTGTGGTCGTGGAATCGAGCCCCACACAAGGATCTATGCTCAGTGCAGAGTGTGCTTCAAATTCTCTCTCCCTCTCCCTCCCGCTCTCTCTCTCTCTCATAAATAAATAAAATCTTTAAAAAAAAAAAAGAAAAAAAATACCTGCATGGGGAAGTCTTGAGTTTCGTATTGTTCAATGATATTACATTGTAGACATGAGAAATTTAGGATTCACCATGACTATTTTAGCTTGTGTCTGATAGGGAGTCTTATTCTCTAGAAGGAACTTTAAAGAATATTTGGCTTCTCATTCAATTCTGAATATGTCAAAAGAAAACAGTTGATTAATTTATACTTGTTTTAGTCAGCAAAGGGTTAAGTTAATGATGGGTTAGCAGATAGTCTCTACTTGCACAGGAATCATAAACAAGAGGTGCTCAACATTAGATGTTCAAATTTAGACCCCCCTCCAAGTGCCCTGTCTTACGCTGGACTTGGAATTTTGTGCACTAGCTAACAATTGGTCATTTTCATGGGCTCTATCAACTGGTCAGTGTCCCCTATCTTCCCTGTGCAGTAAAGAACATGTAATAATTTGGCTAAAGCACAAAACTTAGTGTTAAACTTCACTGAACTGAAACAAGATAAAAATCATTAGGTTTGCCTAAAGTGCTGAATCTTTAGCTTTAATCAGATATTTACTAGAATTCAGACAACTGAATGTGTATTGGATTGTGAAGGAAGAGAATATATTTATAGATCATAGTGAAGTGCTAGAAATGTATTATGGATGACAATATCTAAAAGCTAGGTATAAGGAAAGATTTTATAATATGTAAGCTCTCCAGGATAGACACCCATACAACACATAATCTTCTGCTCATATTACATCAATGCCCATTTCTAGAAATTATGTGTGCTGATGAGAATTGGAAGTATAGAGAAGAGTGAGTAGCAGGACTTCAAGAAAAAAAAAAAAAAGTATGCAGTCTCCAAGTCCTAGTATTTTAGGATAGCGATGAGACTGATGAATAACTGTTATTCAAACCCAAGCAATGCATAGTGGTTTTTTTCAGTAGTAAAAGGTGATGTTTCTATAGATCAGTACATAGATATTGAATTCCTACCATATACTGGACAGTGGGGATATAATGATAAAAAAATGATTTCTTGCTTTAGTGAAGAGATTTTAAGTATGTGTGCATGCATATGTGTGTGTGTGTGAGTGTGTGTGTGTGTTTATGTGTGTGCGTGTGTTGATGGTGAGGATGGATGCAGATACTAATCCAGTAAGCCCACATGTAAAACTGCAACTGTGACAAATGTGGCCAAGTACCGATATCCACATCCCTGTGCTCTAAGAGCTTAAAATAGGGAGATTTGACTTAATAATATTGTAGCTGATATTTGAATGATGAGCAGAATGGAAGTAGGCAAATGTTCTAGAAACAGCATTCCACGCAGGGATAGCAGCATGTGCAAAAGTCCTGTGGTGGAAAAAGGAAGATGAGCATGAGAGACTGGGGTGGCAAGGGAAAGGGCAAGCAAGTAAGGCAGGGATTAAGAGTTTCATCTTAGTGGAGGAGCAGTATGACACCATGAGCATATTTAAAGCAAGTTCCAGTGGAGTGATGTGATCAGATTTGTACTTGAAAGTATCAGTCTGGCCATGGTGTAATAGGCTGGATAGACTGAATGGATATAGGGGACTATTAAAAAACTTATGCAACATCCAGGAGGAAGATGGAGCTAGGGCAGTAGTTTTGGAGGTAGAAGGTGAATGAATTGGAGGGCCATGAAGGAGATGAGAGCTTCGGGACATGGAGATGGATTAGAGAGGAAGAGGTGGAGGAGAGGAAGAGGATGGCTTCTAGGATTAATAATATAAAAGTGTAGGGAATCCCATAGTCACTTCCTTTTGGTATCAAAATGAAATATGATTCAGGAGTGTGTAGGGGGTGAAAACAGTGAGCATATTTAGAAATCATTTGATTTTTATTCAAGTAATACATGTACATGGTTTAAAAAGCCAGATAATGCTGTAAGGCTTCTGAGGAAAACCAGCGGGCCCTGAGTCCTCAGAGGTAATCACATTCAAAGATTTTAACAGTTTGTTTCTGGTATTTACTTTTATTTTTCTCTGTAAATGCTTATATTGCTCTGTCTTGAATTCTTTTTTTTTTATTTAACAAATATTTGTAAAGCTCCTGCTATGTGCCAATCACTGTTCCAGGCATGGATACATTAGTGAACAAATCACGGACACGTGTAGTGAACAAAACACCCTGCTTTTGTAGGGCTTTCACTGCAGTGGAGAGAATAAGCAAACATTTAAATAAAATACCAGTCTAACTATCTCATTATTTAGAGGTGGTGCTCTACATAGAATGGTTATGAATAATATGGAGAAAAATAAGGATCCATGGGGGTGATGTTGGGAATGCTGAGGAAGGGAGTGTTAAATGTGAAAGGAGGAAGGGAGGACCTTACAGAGAAGACAGCATCTGAGCAAAGACCTGAAGGATGGGAGGGAGAAGCCCTGAGGATGTATAGGAAAAGGATGGTCCCAGCAAAGGGAAAACAAATGCAAAGGCCCTGAGGTAGAAGGACATACAGTGTACCTGAGGATTAGAATGGCAAAGACAACCTTTTTGCTGGAGGAAGGTGAATGAGGGAAGAACAATAGGGGTAAGATTAGAGAGGTAACGTGGGCAACAGATTGTGTAGGGCCTTGTAGGCTACTCTCAGGACTTCGATTTTTTTTTTCTCAGAGTGATAGGACATTTCCTCTTGCTTTTTGACACCATATGCCCACTTTCTCTGCCTCCAGCATAATTTTTTGGTTAAAGCAGTTTTGCATTTACATCATTATCACTCTCAAGTGTTATTTTCTGCATTGCCAAGCAGTATATGATAATAATGTTCATTTAATCTCCTGTAAGCATTTTGTTAATAGCATTTTCTTCACCTGCTTAATTTTCTGTGCATCTATTTATAATTCTCTCCAAACTCCCCAACAGACGTGGAAAAACCTGTCCACTGACCATTTTCCATGTAACCAAACACATCCGGCTCTCCATCAGTTCCTTTTTTTAACACTGGAGTCTTCCATTCTAGAGCCTTCCATTCTCCCATTCCAATCTTGCCTGCGGTCTCTCTGCCCAGCACAGTTTTTGTCCTGGGAATTCATTTCCCTTCTCTCTTACCATTGGGTCTCCATCTTCCTGTAGTGCATACTTTCTTCTTTCTTGCCTTGTTTCTTTTTTGTGGGGCAAATCCTCTTGTAGTGGTAGGCAGAGTTTTGAACATTTGCATACCTAGAAATGCCTTTATTCAACTCTCAGACTTGGTTAATGATCGTATGGATATAAGATTCCAGGATGTACATTATTTTTCTTCAGAATTTTGAAGACGTAGTTCCACGGTTTCAACTTTCCAATCTTGCCGTGAGAAGTCAGCGCTTTTCTGATGTCTTTGCATGTGACATTTTTTCCCTCTGGAAGTTGTTAACATCTCCCTTTTATCCCCAGTGTTTTTTAGTGTCATGCTATGTACCTCATATGTGTAATTTGGGCCTCTGGTTCCTCAATAAAATAGAGGACACATTACATTTGAATTTTAGATAAGTTATGAGTTAATGTTGCAATATTTGAGGCATACTTTTGCTAAAAGTTTACTCACTGTTTATCTGAAATTCAAATTTAGCTGAGTGTCCATCTTTTTTGTTTGTTTCTGTTATATCTGACAAAACTGGAACTTGGGTTTTTCAATCTAGAAACTTGTGTCTTTCAGGTTAAGGAAATTTTCATGAATTATTTATTTTTCTCTAAATTAAAATATTAGTCTAGGCTTAAAAGGGTAAGCTATTTCAACAAGTCTTAGAATCAAAGTTAACAGTCTCTGCCCCCACTTCTCGCCATCCCTATGTTTTACTTTCCAGAAAAAAAAATCTCTTTTTTTCTTTCTTTTTAGCTCTTTATTCTAGATTTGCATCTCTAGACTATATTTCTCAATAATGCGCTTACATTCCTTCCCTCCTTCGCACCCCCAATTTTTTAAGTCTTGGAAAAACTCGCTTCCTATTATGGATGATAAGGATTTTTCTTTATTACACCATCTATACTACTCTACACAATGTAGACACACACCTTCTCAACCTACTATGGGCATGATGTTTATCAGCTGAGTATGCTCTTTTACTTTATTATGACAGTAAATATTATTTCTTGTTGAGCCAAGTAGTGTACTATGGTATTTCCTTTCTTCTAATTTTTATTTTCCTCCAGAGCTACTAAATATCTTCTTTTTTCTTGCTTAATTTTCTATATACCTGTCACTATTTGATGGATACCTGTCACTATTCTCCCAAAAGGAGAATGGGGCTTACCAAACTTCTCACTAGCAATACAGACATCCTCCTATCCTCATGGAATAATATAGCATTTTAAGTTGAAAATCATCTCCATTGTCTTCTAGCTTCTAGTTTTGCTTTTGGTAGAATCTGATGCTGTTCCAGTTCCTAAATTTCATCATGCTCTGCCTTGATGTAGGTATATTTTTATCCCTTTTCATGAGTGTTTAGTGGATATTCTTGGTCTGGAAATGCCCATTTTTCGGTTCTTGAACAATTTCTTGAATTATTTCTTTGGTTATTTTCTTCTATTCTGGTTTTGTCTAGTCTGTTTTTTCAGAATTCCTATTAACTGACTTCAGATCTCCTGGCTAGTTCTTAAATTTCTTTATTCTAAGGAAGATCACTCCTGTGTGTCCTTTACTCTTACACTATACTCACAGCACTAGTGGCCACAAAATGTGTGTGTGTGTTTGTTTGGGGGGGAGTGGTTTAAAACCAAGCATTTAAAACCAAGATTCTGTGGTCACCCACTGAGTGTTCTGCAATTCAACTCAATTCTGACACTATCTACTTGGAGACAGATCAGATCCCATATGTAAAGTTTCAGTCCCACAAGACTGCCCTCTTCCCCACTTTACACATCAAAAGAAAGTCCAGGTTGTCACCTGTGCTTCTAAGACTTGCTATAAATTGGAGAGTCCTATAATCCCCTCTTCTGGTCAATTAACTTGGGAGAGCAGCTCACAGAACTCAGGAAAACCCTTTACTTACTAGATTACTAGCTATTTATAAAAAGATGTAACCCAGGATAGTCAGATGGAAGAGATGCACAAGGCAAGGTTGGGGAAAGGGCACAGAGCTTCATCGTCCTCTCTGAGGGTGCCATTTTCCCAGCACCTCTAAATGTTCACCAATCTGCAAGTTCTCTGGACCATGTCCTTTTGGGGTTTTGTGGAGGCTTCTTTGCATAGGCTGTGATGGATTGGCGATTGATGACCCATTTAACCTCCAGCCATTCTCTCTCCCAGGAGGTCTGTGGGTGGTGTAGAGGGAGGGGGAGGTTGGATGCAAAGTTCCAACTCTCTAATCCTGGTTGGTTCCCTTGGCAACCAGCCTCTATCCTTAGGGGCTTCCCAAAAGTTGCTGTATTCACTTAAACTCAGGTGTGGTTCAAAGGGGCTTGCTTGTAAAGGACACCCCATTTCACCTTTATGGTTCTGAAGCTATTTCAGAAACTGAGGACAAAACCCAAATATAGGGGCACCTGGGTGGCTCAGTGGTTTAAGCCTCTGTCTTCGGCTCAGGTCATGATCTCAGGGTTCTGGGATCCAGCCCCGCATTAGGCTCTCTGCTTAGCAGGGAGCCTGCTTCCCTCTCTCTCTCTGCCTGCCTCTCTGCCTACTTATGATCTCTCTCTGTCAAATAAATAAATTCTTAAAAAAAAAACCCCAAATATAACAATATGCCTTTATTGCTCTAATCATTAAGGAAATTACATGGGATTTGGCAGCTGTAAACCAGGAACCATTGACAAAGACCAACATATATATTTCTTTTTTTTTCCTTTTTAAAGATTTTTCTTATTCATTTGAGAGAGAGAGAGAGCGAGAGCGAGAGCGAGAGAGCGAGCAAAAGCAGGGGGAAAGACAGAGAGAGAGGGAGAAGCAGACTCCCTGCTGAGGTAGGACTGCCCCCCCTGCCCCCACAACATGGGGCTCCATCCCAGGACCTGGGAATAATAACCTGAGCTGAAGGAAGATGCTTAGTCATCTTAGCCACCCAGGCACCCCCAGAATATATATTTCTTATAAATCACAGTATCACACTTACTTTACTCTTTGTCTTTGTACTTTTCCCCCTATTTTCTGAGAAATTTCCTCAACTTTATTTTCTAGACCTATTTAAGTTTTATTTCAGTTATATTAAAAAGAAATTCAGGTCAGAGGTGGAGTCACTTGCCCTTGGAACAACCTCTCCAAGAGTGGAATGCTAAACCAATCAATCTGGAATTTTCTGGTCAGCACCAAGGAGGCAATTTGTCACCTGGGTCCTCTCCATCTCCCAAAGGAAGATAAGGTAATCTGCATGAAAAGACCCCCAGCCCTTCTCCCCAGGGAAGGGACCTTGCCTGAAACAATCCTCTCCTCTCCTCTCCTCTCCTCTCCTCTCCTCTCCTCCTCTTCTTCTCTCCTCTCCTCTCTTCTCTTCTTTCCTCTCTTCTCTTTCTCCTCTTTCTTCCTCCCTTCTTCCCTCCCTCTCTCCTTTCCTCCCTTCCTTCCTTCCTTTTTTTTTTCTGATAACGTTCTTACCCCACCCCTTCATTATAAGAGCTTCGATTTTGTACTACTCAGAGCTCCCTTTCCTGCTAGGTGGGATGGTGTCTGATTCATGAATCACTTAACAAAGCCAATTAGATCTTTACATCTACTGTTTTGAATTTTTTAAACAGCTATTATACTTTCAATTTCCTAGAATTATTTTCTCTTCTTGGATGGTTCCTCCTTTATAGCAACCTGTCCTTGTTTTGCAAATAAAATATTTATCTGAGGATTTCCAAAATTTTTGAAAAATTTTTTCTCTTTTGATTCTGGCATTTTCTGTTTTCTCTGAATTTGTCTATTTTGGCCTGTTCAAGTCTTCCCTCAGGTACTTGTAATTTGAGGATAACTTTATTTTCAAGAGTGAGGTGGTAAAGGGCTATGGAGGCTCTGTGTCTGTGGGGCTTGTTGAGTGGAGAGCTCACGGCACAGTGATGTAGTGGAGACTAAGCCATTTTGTTGGGGACCTCTAGATGTCTAGAGGCATTTCCTCTTGGATTCCTTGGTTTCTCCAAGAAGAAGTTCTCCAGTTACCTTCCTGATTTTCTGGGAACAAGGCAAGGGAGGTGGCAGACTTCATAATGAGCATGTAGACACTCATGCCACATGTACTTCCTCCTACTTTCAGTATATGCCTTCTGCCTTACTTGGTACCAGCTGACCTTGAATCCCGGCCTTTCTGGTTTAGTTTCTTCTCAAACTTCTCTTTGATGAGTATCAGGTGGGTAAGTGGCTTCATGGAACTGAGGAGGAGACCTAGATAGGTATGCCCAACTGCAACCAATTTTTAGACCTCCGCCTTGATTCTGTTTCTAAGGTATTGGGTGTTGCCAGGTCCAGAGCCTCCATGGGTTCCCGGGGATCAAATCTCCACATTTCCTTGACCCTTATCATCAGGCACCCCTGTTTCAAATCTTGTCCCTCTCCTAAATCCAGTATTCTTCCTCCAGTGGTTTCCTGTCACTACACATTGGCTTTCACTTAGATTTGATCTGCTATCCTGACCTATCTGTCTTTGTAACTTTACCTCCCTGCCCCTTGAAAATTTCCCTCACAGTTATTTTAGTAGGGTTTCAGAAGGGGGAAAAAAAATCCCATGTTTTTAATCTGCCACTTCTAACTCAAGGTCAGATGCTTTCTCAATGATTTTTTAAAAATATATTATATATATTAAAGCATCTTATATATATTAAAGCATCTTATGTATAAGATGCTTAGTCATCTTAGCCAATCCCAGGAACCCCCATTTTATATATATTTCTTATAAATCACAGTATATTTCTTATAAATCATAGTATCACACTCACTTTACTCTCTGTCTTTGTACTTTTTTCCTACTTTCTGAGAAATTTCCTCAATTTTATTTTCTAGAGCTATTTAAGTTTTATTTCAGTTATGTTAAAAAGAAATTCAGGTCAGAGGTGGAGTCACTTGCCCTTGGGACAACTTCTCCAAGAGTGGAATGTATATATATATAAACTTTATTTATTTATTTATTTATTTATTTATTATTTTTACCACTTATTAGACTGTTTCTTTCACTTGGTAGCCATTCGAATTTCACAAAGAAACAGACTGTTGGCAGAGGTTTCCACACAGGCGGCACTGCTGGAAAGCATGTGGGTGCTGGTTTTATGAGTCTGATGCCATGAGGTCAGTGACACTTAGTCATGAGAGGAGTTGCTGCCTCCAGAACATCAGGCTTTCAGTATCTTTTTGCATCACGTTTGAGCTTTACTAAAATTACAGTAACTCTGTGTTACGAAGCTTTGGGCTTATTCCCAAATAATTGAAATTTTAAATTTTAAATCTTTTCCTTCTGCAGAAGGCTACTACACAGGCCCCATAACACCTACTGGCATGTTGGTAAGGCTTACCTTTTCCAAAACAGTTTCACCAGGTCCCTGCAGTAGCTCTAAAGCAGCTTGGGGCTGACTTGTCTGGTCGTAGTCTGTCCATGGTCACCCTTGTTCTATACATGCAGAGATAGACGTTGCAAGAAGTTGTTAGTTTGTTGGTGTTTAGCCAAAGTCTGGCCTGCTCTTGACGTGATCACAAAGATCACAGACACATGCACCTCACATTGTGAGTAGTCAGGGGACTAGTTTTCTCTGTCCAGGGCTTGGTAGAGGCAGGCCTTGAACATAGGACTGTGGGCCATGGATCTCACACGTTCCAATAGAAAACTACGTGCATGTGTGGTATAGGGCAGGCCACAAAGGCAGCAGGAAATCAGGGAAGAGAGTGATCAATCATGTTAGGATGGCCAGAGAAGCTCATGAAGATGGTGGGGCCGGGCTGAGAAGGTGGGACTGAAGAATGTGGGCAGGAGACATAAGAGCATCCCGTGGGCTGGGCAAGGGAGGAGGGAAGCAGAGGCCAGAACTCTTTCATGGAGGGAGGGCTTTGCCCGGTATAAATTGAGGGTCCAAGATAGGCCTCTGGGACCAAGGTAGATGGTGAGGGCATTAGATAGAGAGAAGGGAGCCCAGCTAAATAGATTAAATGAAGCTTCACTTTACAGGGCCTCTGAGTTGAGCATGTTGCTTGGACTTGATTCCATTCAAGTTAGAGAATTAGTGACATGGTATTTAAAGATAACTTTTGCAGGAGTGGCTTCAGGGTGGTATGCTCAGCAGTGGCTGATGGGTGGGAGGGACCCTTGTTGGGTCTCTGGGGTAGAAGGTATGGTCTGAGTGAACCAGAGAGCCCAGAAGTAGGGGCCAGGTCAGGGACCACCACTGCTATATCAGAGGTGCTGACAAAAGACTAGAGAGCCGTTCCAGGTTTCTTGGTGTCATGGCTCATGCAGCTCACTCTCATACAGCTAACTGCACTTCCTTTTGTTCTGATTCTCCTGGCAGGGAAAACACTGGCACAGTAAGGAGACTTGCACATACATTTCTGGTAGCAGCTGGACACAGAGGGCCTGGACCCCCAACTTCTCAGGAAGACGAGACCCCTCCTTGGATCATGCGGCCTGACATCTCTCCAGTGGCCTCCCACAAGCAGTCACCAGACTAAAAAAAGCTGAGACCAGACCTGCCAACATTAAAGATGGGGCCCAGGATGTTGGGGTGAGGCTGTGGGGTGAAGTTGAAAGGTGGGGGTGTGCGCAAAAGAGACCAGGTATGGGGAGGTCAAGGTCAAGGGATGCCAGAAAGTGCATGGCTGTGCTACAGACCCACCCAGGAAAAGAGTGGCCATGAAGACTAACCAATAAATATATGGCAAAGTCCCAGAGGCTGTGTGTTTTGCTGAGTGAAGAAATCAACAGCTAAGTTAAGCTGACAAGTCAGGTACTCATGACAAAAGCAGGTGGGTATCCAGGATGCCAGAGCACCTGGGCAGCTTCCTGGGTGCCACCTGCAGATGATCAGAGAAGGTGCTCGAATACCTTCTGCATCCCCTGCACCCCACTGTGGACAGGGGGATGTTCTCCAAGAAGGCAACCTGTGCTCTAGGAGTTGTTAGCCTCTTCTATATACATGCCTGTGGGCAAATGTCATGGTCAGAGTTCTATTTCCCACGGTTTTCCCAGGACCCAGATAATGCTGTGTGCATGGTCTCCCAGGAGCCGGAAAGACTTCTTCCTGGTGTGTGACCCACCTTGCTCTTGTCATGGACAGTTCTTCACTCCTGGCCTTTCTCTGAGGAAGAAGAGCAAGATTACTTTGCAGAGGTGCCTCCTTTCTGCCCACTTACCTCTCTCCAGCTTCCTTCCAGGTGCTCTAGAAGGAAATTCTACCTGGTTGTCACTCTTCTAAGTGATGAGGCTGATTTCCCCCCCGACTTTGCTTTCCTAATTAAGTGTGTCTGGGGTTACAGTTTGCTGTAATGCCTGGACCCTCCCAGATATGTGCTGACTGTGGGGCTTCGTTCACACTGTGGAAGTCTCTATGTCAGGGACCATATTCTTAGCCATGTGCCCACTGAATATCTAGCAGAGCACATGACACAGCATTGTCACTCGTAAGATGTCTGCTGAATGAGTGAGTGAGGACATGAATGAATGAGGTGTTGACTCTGGTTAATGTATAACATTAAAACACTAACATACGAGTCACCAAGAACTCACACATTGTTTATTACAAGTGAAGAGATTGTCAAGCCGTCCTGCAGCACACACACACACACGCACACAAACACATGCACACATGTACACGTATACATCCTTTTCCTTCCTAGGCATCTCTTCTTACCAGAGAAGCCCCATAACTCTGACATTTCCTATTTACCAGAGAAGCCCCATAACTCTGACATTTCCTATTTACCAGAGAAGCCCCATAACTCTGACATTTCCTATTTACCAGAAGCCCCATAACTCTGACATTTCCTATTTACCAAAAATACTAAAGGTCTATTTACCAACTTGTGTCTAACATCTGTTCCTCCAACCAGCAAGTGTTCCTTGAGTATCTATGTGCCAGGACAATGAATAAAATGAGCAAGAATCCATGTCCTTATGGAGGTTAGGTTCTGGTGCAGGGACGCAGGCAATGAGTATGATAAATAATTAAAATATATTGTTTGCTAGATGAGTGTAAAGGCGATGGAGGAAAATAAAGAAAGGGGACTATGGAATACGGTGGGGGATGGGGGTGGAGATCAGCTTAAAGTAGGGGAGACGGGGAAAGACTGGCCTAGAAAGTAATGTTAAGTAAAGAGTGGAGGAGGTCAAGGGGTGAACCATGAGGGTACATGGGGGAAATATTCTAGATAGAGGGGACAGCATGAGGTCAGAGCATCCCTGGCATGCTCTAGGAACATTAGGGAGGACAATGTGTCTTCTACTATGGCTGGAGGACAGTGAGCAAACAAGAGAGGAGTAGGACGTGAAGCCTGAAATCGATGGGTGGTCAACTAGTCAGGGCCTCTGAGGCTCCTGGAAAGACTTTGCTTATACTTTGAGTTGGAAGGAAGTCCTTCCTCCAGGGTTCTGAGTAAAGAAGTAATAAAATTTAATGGAGTTTACAAGTTAGGAGATTGTTGGTATAGTCTGGGGGAGACCTGGTAGCAGGTTGGACCACTGTCAGTAGTGGGGGTGATGACAGAAGGAATTGGAGGGGGGGTGGGTGTGAGAGGAAGAGAGAATCATGATGACTTTAGCGTTGGGGGTTTGAAGGTGTGTGGAAGAAAGGGAAGATGTGGAGGCTGTACTACCCTTTTTGGCTGTGGCTGGAGGCCCAGTGGCCCCTTCCCAGAAACTGGCTGGTAGGATGACCCTCATCTATGGAAGCAGGCTGTACACCTGTCCCCACTTCAGCTCTTCTCCAGGAAGCCAGTGGGAGAGTTGCAGCTGTTGTCATTCCTGCCAGGCTCTCTTCCTGAACCCATGTCTGGGATGAGCTGTATCTGAGCTTCCGTGAGACATTCTCAGTCTCTCAGTCCCCCCACTCCACACACCCACCCCCTGATTTTATTCATTACTTTCTGCACGTTCCTCACTCTCCCCACTCAAACAAGAGTAGAGCAGCCTACTTCTCAGCCAAATCACAGAATACTCATAGCAGACTGCCCTGGGACCAGGAGACTGCCTTGAAGTCTATGGCCACAGAGCAGTAAAGAGAGGTTGCCTACAAGGTTCTCTTTCAACTCAGACCACTCCTTGGAAAGTTGGGGACATGACTGACACTGGTCCCAGCCGAGAAATGACAGGCAAGGTGTGGTCACATCCTGGTGGAAGTCAAACCTAAATAAGAAGCAAGAGATCAAAATTCCCCGAGGCAGAGATAACAGGGAAGGAGAAGTTGGGGTGCATAAGATAGACCAGCAGAACCCCAAATCAGTCTGAAAAAAGAAGAAAAGTCATCAGGAGGCTGAGAAGACCACTATCATGGCTCCTAAGGAGGGATCATGGAGGCCTTGCCCAGAGTAGATGGATGGAGGAGGATGGGCTTCCCTCATGTCATGAGCAGGAGGCCTAATCTCAGAGGCTACCCTCAGACTGTCCCTGTTCTGTGCCATCTGACTGTCTGTGGAACACTCCATTCTAGGGCGACCATTGTCTTTGTTTTAGGTGAGTTACTAGGCCACTTTGGGGTGCCTTTGGCCACTCAGGAGGATTTTGCTTGAGCTCAGAATGGCTAGCTATAGATGAGGGACCTTGGTGGGCCACAGAAGGAATGGGGTTGGATGGATCTCTGCTCATCTGCTCAAGCATGATGGTTACAAGATAGTAGAGTGGAAAGAGTTTTGGACTGAGACTTCGGGGCCCTGGGGCCAGTCCTGGCCCTGCCACTATGCGATGTACATTAAGACCGTTCACCTTTTTATCCCCGAGTCCTTGGTTTCATCTGAAAAATGGAGAACTGGACCAAATAATCTCCAATATCTCATTCCATTTAGTAATTCTGAGATCTTTAACTCCATCATGTGCATGATTCTGATTCCATTTACAATGTGTGGAGGTTTTTCCCATATCACCAAGCAATTCTTCGACATCAGTGGGGAATCCTACAATTCAACTCATTCTGACACTGTCTACCTGGGAGGAGGCCTCATGTCCCTCAAGCTGAGGGCTCAGTCCCACATTACTGCTGCCTCTACCTCACTTGAGACCCCAGGCACAAGTCCAGGTAGTGCTTCTGACTGACCAGTTCCCACAACCCCTGCCTTGGGTTCCAGTAATTGGCTAGAGCATCTTAGGGAAGTTAGAGAAACATTTTACTTACCAACTCATTAGATTATTATGAAGGGATTTAACTCAGGAACAGCCAGATGAAGAGCTGTATTAGGCAAGATATGGGGTGAGGGGCATGGAGCTTCCATGCTTGCTATGGGTGGGCCACTCTGCCCAATCTCATGTGTTCGCCAACCCAGAAGCTGACTGTACCCTGTCCTTTGGGGGTTTTATGGAGGCTTTATTCCATAGGCATAATTCATTAAATCATTGGCCAATGGCAGTTGATTGAACCTCCAGCTCCTCTCTTCTCCCCAGAGGTTAGAGGGGAGGGACTAGAAGTTCCAACTTTCTAATAACATGGTTGGTTCTCCTGGCTGATAACCTCTCTCCTTAGCTGAGATCCAGAAGTTGCCTCATTAACAAAGCAGGAGACACCTTGATGCATGAGAAACAGGACAAAGATCACATATATATTTCTTATTGGAAATCATCATATGACAATGTGGACAATTGAAGGCAAACTAATTTCCAGGTACATGATAAAAAATGAAAGCCCTCTCCCCTTGCTTAGGGAGATTCATGTTGATTCAATTTGCATCTATACTCAGTGGCAGTGTTACAATAGCCAGGTGACTTTTACTCTTAGTAAAATTACTCTGGTATCTGCAAGAATGGCAGGCTTATGGATCACCGATGGCATAGGGTGTTGTGAGGATGGAGTGAATTAGGATTTAAGCAGTGCCTAGAACTGTGCCTGGCCCACAGGATGCATGTCAAAGTGTTCACCATTATCATTATTATCATTCCTACTATGGGATGGGTCACACAGACATTCTTCTCCTGCTAAAGAAGAATGTGACTTGTCAATCTCATTTTCATAGAGCTCCAAACTCAAGCCAGCAAGCCTGATGGAACTCTTGGCCATGAATCTGGTTCTGTGGGCTACATGGGAGGATCCTCCATCTCTCAGCTCAGTCTCAGAACACCCAGACAGCCTGGTGGTTGCAGCAGAGTCAGTGAGATCAGGATAAGGTGTGTCAGGTGGCCGTTCTGAGAGCACAATGAGTGATGTTCATGAAAGTGCTTCGTGACCATCAGTCTCCCTCCAAACATAGGAGGTTATGAGCAATCCCGTGTCTTCCTCCTGGATGAACAATAGCCTATGAGCTCAACTCAGTCATAGAGCATCTCAGAGATGGAAATCAGCTGGCTGACCTGCACCCCACCACCCCCAGAAAGCCCCAGAGAAGTGAAAGGGGTTTGTCAATGGTGTGGCAGTGGTTGCTGGAACTTCCTGCGTAAGAGGTCAGAGCTCCTGGCGCTCTGGCTTCTGGAATGTTGCTGACCCTGAGGCCTATAAGCCAGAGATCAAGAGTGCTTGTCCCTGAAGCCACAGTCTCCCATGCTGGAGGTGATTAAAAACAAAACAAAATAACTTCCTCCAAAAACTGTATTTAAATAGAGTTGACATACCTGATAATCTGGCCCACACTCATCAGCTGTGAATCTCCTGCAGGTGACTTCCCCAGTTAAGATTCACAGCCAAGGGGCGCCTAGGTGGCTCAGTGGGTTAAAGCCTCTGCCTTTGGCTCAGGTCATGATCCCAGGGTCCTGGGATCAAGCCCCGCATCGGGCTCTCTGCTCAGTGGGGAGCCTGCTTCCTCCTCTCTCTCTCTGCCTGCCTCTCTGCTGACTTGTAATCTCTGTCAAATAAATAAATAAGAAGGGAGATTTCTCCTTAAAAAAAAAAAAAAATTCACAGACAATTTCCGTTTCTGACAACTCCACTAGAGGGAGCCACCAACCCTTTATTTCTCCCACAGGCTGAATGGGGGGGTGGGGGGTAAAGACACCCAGAGCTGTTCTTGGGTACTCATGGCACCTCCTGGTTGGAAGAGTTTATGAGGCAATAGTTAGGTCATTCCACAGGGTCCCTGCATGATTAACCAAACCTGCTGTGTGAATCCGTGTAGGGCAGAGAGTCTGCATTGCCTTTCCTTGGGGGCTGCCTGGCTCTCCGCCTAGCAGTCCTGAGGAGCTCATAGTCCAGTGAAATGGGTGATGACCTGCCCCCCACCCATCATGCTTGAGCAAGAGGAGGTGCTATGTACAATGGTAAACATAGCTGCTCAGAGATCCTGGGCCCATGTGGTTGGAACCAGGGCTTCCAAGGCTCTCTGATCCTATGGCCTTCGAAATCAAGTGGGCCTCTTCAGGGGCCCTTCGCTGGGGGTGGTAGGGGGTGGACAAACCTCCTGGAAAAGGCAACAGAGCAAGGGGAGCAGCAGGAAATTGCTCTGGAAACTCCACACAGAGGCCTGGCATCCTGGGAACTTCTGTCCAATTTGCTCTCTGTGGAGGGAAATTAGCCATAGGGGTTAGGCAATAACATTGCAAAGAAATCAAGTGTCTTTTGAAAAAAATGATTTTCCAGTACAAATACCACTTAGTTGCAGAGATTTTCTGGAATCTCACCAGGTCAGAAATCAGGCTGAGTTATTTTGAGCTCCTACCCGGATAGGGGCCAATGTGGGCACAACCTTCTTCTTTTGGAGTCAGTTTTCAGTTCTGACCCTCAGTTCCCTCCTCTGCCAAGCAGGGGCTTGATGATATTCAAGATCTCCCCTGCAACAGACCAATGCTCAGTTTGTATTCTTTTTTAAAAAAATTATATTTATTAACATATAATGTATTATTTGCCCCAGGGGTACAGGTCTGTGACTCATCAGGCTTACACATTTCACAGCACTCACCATAGCACATATTTCCCCCAATGTCCATAACCAAACCACCCTATCCCTCCCCCGCCACCCTCCAGCAACCCTCAGTTTGTTTTGTGAGATTAAGAGTTTCTTATGGTTTGTCTCGCTCCCAATCCCATCTTGTTTCATTATTTCCTTCCCTAACCCCCCCACAACTCCTTACCCTGCCTCTCAAATTCCTCATATCAGAGAGATCATATGATAATTGTCTTTCTCTGATTGATTTATTTTGTTCAGCATAATACCCTCTAGTTCCATCCACATCGCTGCAAATGGTAAGATTTCATTTCTTTTTGATGGCTGTATAGTATTCCTGTGTGTGTGTGTGTGTGTGTGTGTGTGTGTGTGTGTGTGTATCATCTGTTGATGGACATCTAGGTTCTTTCCATAGTTTGGCTATTGTGGACATTGATGCTATAAACATTCGGGTGCACGTGCTCAGTTTGTCCTCTTGCATATTTGTCACCAACTCTCTGCTCTCTGTAGGTTAAATGGTGTTAAAAGTGGTTTCCCTCTTCCACAGAAGCATCTTTTATTTACTTTTATTTATTTAACTATTTTTTAGAGGGAGAGAGAGCATGCACATGTGAGCGGAGATGGAGTGGGGGTGAGGGGCAGAGGGAGAAGGAGAAAGAGAATCTTAAGCAGGCTCCAGGCTGAGTGCAGAGCCGGACACAGGGTTACATCTCACGACCCTGAGATCATGACCTGAGCAGAAATCAAGAATCAGATGCTCAACTGACTGAGCCACCCAGGCGTCCCTACATAAGCATCTTTAAAAAATATCAGTAACAATAACATTAGGTTGACCTCTTGGAACTAGCCAACTAATCAAAAGTGATTCTGAGCTCCTCTGTGCTTAGCAGGATCACAGCAGTAGGCTGGAGAAGTGCAAAAGCAGGGCTCAGGTTTGCATTCCCTATGTCAACAATGACTTGCTTATTGTCTGGTTTGTTTTGGTTCACCTGACTTTTAACAGGCTAGTGTCAGTTCCTCAGGGGCTCTGTGAGGTTGCCCCACATCCTAGGGCCTGGGTCCTCATTCCTCTTAATTTCCAAGCACTAATCAGTCTCTCAAAGCTGCCTCAATGGTGCAGACTTGGTTCCAAGTTGGGTTTTGATGAAAAAGGAAGTAGATGACAGGGAAAGTGGGGGGGGGGGTTCCTTAGAGGCAAACCTGGGAAGGGGCATTCTTTTTTTTTTTTTTTAAAGATTTTATTTATTTATTTAACAGAGAGAGAGATCACAAGTAGGCAGAGAGGCAAGCAGAGAGAGAGAGGAGGAAGCAGGCTCACTGCCAAGCAGAGAGTTTGATGTGAGCCTCGATCCCAGGACCCTGAGACCATGACCTGAGCCGAAGGCAGAGGCTTAACCCACTAAGTCACCCAGGTGCCCCGGAAGGGGCATTCTTTATGCCAATCAATACATCATTTCAGTCAATACAGTGTTGGAATAAGAAAAAAGTGCTTTTCAGTTTTGCTCTTGCCCAGTGCCTTAATAGTCAAGAAAGGCTTTTGGACATAAATAGGAGCAGAATACCAGGGCACGTTTGGTCTAGGTCAGTCCTCATTCTTCACTGTGGATCAGAATCACCTGGAGAACTTTTTAAAATGCGATTTCTGGGCTGCAACCCCAGGAGTTCCTGATTCAGGTCTGAGAAGGGTCCCAGGCATGCACATTTCTATTAAGCTCCCATTAATGCCAATTCAGCAGGTCTGGACACCACACTTCGAGTATCATTGGCCAGGAGCTCAGTGAGGACTCTCATTGTCATCTACATCTAGTGCAGCGAGCACAGTGCAAATAATAAGCTGGGGACTGTCGAGCTTATAGGGAGCAGTCCACGAAATAGAAGCGTGAGTAGCTACATCTCCAAGGAAACCAGGACAATCCCTTCTCCCACTGTTAGTCAATGAGCTGCCTACTGGCTAATTACCGTGTTTGAGGGAAGCATCCAGGTTCCTGCGGGGAGCTTCTGGCCAGCAGGAGGCGCCGGGACGGCTTCTTCCCTCGCCTGAAGGTCTGAGAAGAGGAAAAGTACTGAGGAGAGGGAGCAAAACCAGAGGCGTGGCACACTCATCGTGCGAGGACACCAGAGGGGACTCGGGCTTGGCGGGAGGGGATGGGGGCGGGGATTGTTTGCTTTTCAAGTTGTTTGGTTTGCCTCCCGTTGTCTCAAAGCGCACTCACCATGACCCTGGTAGGCAAGAGGGGGCAGGTGACAGGAGATGATCACTACCCCTATTTTGTAGCCAGAGAAGAGAAGAGACAGAAAGGGGCTTGAGCAAGGTGACAGTGGGGGAGCACTGGGCTGACTGGAGCAAAATATTTCCCGCCCAGGTGTGCTGTGGAAGGGGTGCAGGTCTGAGGTGGGCTGGCCAACTCTGAGGTCCCTGTCTACCCCAGCCAAGAGCCATGGTGTTGTTCAGACTGCTCCTTGGGGTGGGGAAGGCAAAGGAATTCTTTAGGGGGAAAGAGACGAAGTAAGGCAGTCCTTAAGATGAACACACAAAATGACAAATAGGATATCTACCTGCCCCGCTCTTGCAAAGACATGTGTCCAGGAGCTCTTAATATGCCCCCTCTTTGTGCCCTGTGAGCCAGTGTCATCTGGGGACTCCTGGGCTCTGAGCAGCACCGCAGGCAGGCAGGCAGCAAAACAGACACAGTGCTCACTGTCCAGGAGCTTGCCACAGGACGTTTCCATGGCATCCTGCCTCTGCCCACTCAAGAAGCCCTTTTCTCCCCACTGGGTGGGTGACATTGGAGAGAGCTGAATCTCCCACAGATTATTTGGAAGGGATTGTATTTCAGCCACAAGAGCCCCTTTCTTTCCTTTCTTGGCATGAAAGTGGTTGCGTTGTGACTTTGGAGATAGATATGAGGCCAGGTAACATCAAAACAGGTAGGATCATTGGTGTACTGCATATGTATTCTGAACCCTAATTCATTTGAGGTACAAGTTTCGGTATGTGTGTAAGTGTGTACCTTTGTGTGCACATGGGACTACAAGCTCTATGGCAAATTAAAGTATCAAAACATAGGCAGTAAAATTTTAGTTTGGGGAGTTGGTGCATTATTTCCTGGATCCACCATACTTCTCCTAAGCGATCCTTCCCTTGCCTCCAGTAATTCTCTAATTAGTTTCTGAAACTTCTCCTGTCCCTGTGACCAAAACATGCAAATCCCATGTTCAGATAGAGCCCCTATCCCTAGAGCTAAATGGAGGGACCAGAAACCTTTCTCCTCAGGCTGTTGCCTGATTTTTCTCCAGCTCACTGTGATGGCTTTTGGCAAGAGCAAATGAGAGGAGTCCTTCTTTTATAGGTCTACATGGAAAGCGGCGTGCACGTGTGCGCGTGTGTGTAGTTCCCACCTTGACCGCACTTCCTAAAGCGTTTTTAGTAAGCAAATCCATGTCTCCATGCTGTTCTGTCCCACACAGCTCTCCTTCCTGCCAGCCACTGAAAGGGATCTTAAACAAGAGACTATGGGGATCCTCCTCTCCCCTCCCCCCCCAAATGATGTCCTGATATAAATTCTGACTTTTCTAGTGAAAATTTCCAAAAAAGGCTCTGTCCCTTGTTGGGTGCAAAAGCAGTAGCTCTTCAAGATCGAGCGTCCGCCTCAACCTTTAGCCGTTCCGCAGCTCTTTGGAAGGCAGGAATTTTCAACATCAGATCCTAGCCTGGTGTACTTCTCTCCTGGAGCTCGTGGGGCAAGGCCTGCCCCCAAGTCCTCTGCGCTCCTCCGCACAGCCCCGCTGCTAACTGCAGCTTCCTTCTGCTGTCTTGAAGGCTGCCTGGTTGCTGGGACCAGGAAGGAGTCCAAGAACCAAAAGTCAGGGGCTGCAGAGCAGCGTGTGCTGTAGATTGGCGTGCTAATCCTTTCCCTGTCCTTGTAGGACCCCCATCTTCCTTCCCTCCCTCCCTCCCTCCCTCGCAGCCTTCTCCACTGCTGTAACTGACCTGGAACATCAGAGGCAGGAAAGTCACTGCTCCAATTGAATTTTGCTGCAGTTCCTTTTTTTCCTCCCCTAGATGCTGAGAGCTATTTTTAGCCAGGGATTTTTTTTCTTTTTTTTTCTTTTTTTCTCTTTCTTTCTTTCTTTCTTTTTCTTTCTTTCTTTCTTTCTTTCTTCCTTTCTTTTTTTCCAGGGGATCTACAGTCTATTTTTAAAGCCCTTACGGAGGCCAAATCATTGTATGTCTCATAGGGACTTTGGTGTTAGGTGGGAGAGGCCATAGCAATGGGGGCCAGGGGTCTTCTTGAACAGAAGAGGGTGATCAGGAAAGGCCCAAGGAAGGTTGGCAAAAGCTGGATCCCAGACAAGGGGAGAAGGGCTACATTTTTGTGCTGGGGACCCACCCGTGAAGACCCACTCTGCTCCTCCCTGCAATAACCCAGGGCTTTGGGCCAGAGCAGCCTGACTTGCATCCCAGCAGCTGCAATGACATTGCCCTCAAATGTGGTGTCAGTTGGTTTAATTTACCACATTTTTTCTCTTCTTTTGCCACATTTCTACACTCAGATCTCTCCCCCACCTCCCCTCTAGCGGCACCACCTTGTAGAGAAGGTTTTGGACAATGGATTGGGCACAATGTCAGCCTCGGGAGAGGAGGTGGGGGGCCCCGGTATGTCACAGACAGTGGCCAGGGGTGGATGGGCTCTGTATGTGGCAGGAAGGTAGGCGGGCAGAGCCCTGGGAGTCACAGGCTCTGCAGGAGGGAGAGAAGAAAGAGGTAACTGAGGACTCACAGGTCAGAGCTGCTTCTGGGAAAGCTTGAGAGTTGGTTGGTGTTGACTTGGGCAGAGATGCTAATGAGACATGCTTTGTGTCCTTCAGAGGCTCCCATAGACCCTGTCTTTCCTCCTTGCATTCCCGGCACTTAGCCATTTGCTCCAGGGCCCCCAGCAGGTAGGTGAAGGGGCCAGAGCTCTGAGTGCCCCTGAGAAGACCCCCATGCTCCCCACCCTCATATCTTCCCACCACTGCCTGACTGAGACAGCCGATCCCATGGTGGTCTCTTTGCTTGTTATGTCAGGCTCCACGTGAGCTTGGGGTTCTGGGATGCCCCTCTTTCTGGACTCTCATTCCATGACACTCAGGAAGCCTTTCCCTGCCACTCTATCTAAAATTGGCGTCTCCCCTCCTGGTACTCTCTAGTGCACCCTTCCCCGACTTGCTTAATTTGTAGTTTTTCACTGTGTGACTGTATATTATTGTCTCTGGTTTATTATCCATTGCCTAAGTTCCATAGGGATAGGGATATCACACTTCTTTTGTTCACAAAAAATTCTTCGGTCCCTAGACCAGTGTTGGCATATTTTAAGCACTGAATATATATTTGCTGAATGAATTAATAAGAAGAGCAAAATGTGCTGTGGGAAAATCATCCATGGGTGGGTTTCTCTCAGACTCTCCCAGTTTGCTCTCTAGGTCAGCAGAGTGTACAGGGAGGGGATGGAGAAAAATAGTGGTTCCCACCCCCAACACACAGACACACACACAGACACACAGACACACACACACATGCACCAGTGTAGGCCCCAGAATAATAAGCCATTCAGAACCTTAGCAGGAAGAGGCCAAAGACATCGTTAGATCTAAACCTCTTATTTGTGCAGAAGAGTTAACTAAAACCCAGAGAGGTGCAGTAACCTGCCTAGAGTCACACAGCCAACTAGTGGCAGAGAGTGGAACCTGGGTTCCCTATTCCCAGGTTAGAATTTCAGCAGTTTCAGTGGCCACTGACCACTCTTCGCCTAGAAATGTGGGGTAAAATTTCATTCCTTCCCAGGCCAAGCAAGTAAGTGCTCTTCTGATCCATGGGGAAGAATTTCCCTCAAACTTGGGGCAAACCAATCAGCAAACCAGAGTCCGCGGGCTCTCAGCCAGCTGGAGGGCTCAGGCAGGCTGTGAAAAAATCTGCCTGGGATGTCGTTGCTCTTAGCAGGACCCAAACTATGAGCTGTAAAGAAACCACGTCAGCAAAGACAGATACTGTGCTTCTAGGAGGTGATCAAGAGCTGTTTCAGCCTTGTCCCCAGTGGAGTCCGAGTCCCCACCAAGGGGAGTTTGTGGGGCATCAGGTGGGGGCCTGCAAAATCTGTGCTTTTCACACCCGCAGTGGCCGATGTGGATGTCACCAAGCCATCAGCAGAGCAGCTGTGTGAGGACAAGTCAGTGAAGTACCTCTGATTCCGGGACAACAGTCTGTCAGTCAGCCCACTCATCAGTAACACTGATTCCCTCCTGGCCTGGAATCCCACTACCACGGAGAGACAGAGGTGTATCCCTGAGCTCAAGGACTCTGTGTCTTATGGAGAGGCAGGACATATTTCTTCTTGTCCAACCCTCAAACCCAGGAACTATAACATATGCGAATCTGCAGGTACAGATTGAAATGATGACAACCATGTAACCAGAAAATGAGGAAACCAGGTCATAAAGCAATGGTATTAATCGGAAATACAAGCGAGTTTGTGTGTGTGTATGTGTGAGCTCTGAATATTTGCCAGTACAAGTTACACCAAAACAGACTTAGGGCAACTGAATTCATTACGTTATCATGTTTACAATGTGCCAAGTACTTTTCACACCCCTTTATGTTGCATGTCTTCATAATATGCCTCTGAGACCAGCAGGTCAAGGATTTATTGTCTGTCTATGGTTAAGAAAACAGAGGGGCAGAGAAGTTAAGTCCTAGGTCCAGAGTCTCTCCCATAGGGAAGTAGCAGAGCTGGAACTTGAAACCAACACTACCAGATGACAAATGCCGGTGGGGGGGAGCGGTTAATCAGGGCTGGCTTCAGGGAGGTGGCTCCAAGCCCAGTTTAGAGGAAGGGAACTGCCTTTCTGGCCATGGAGCATGCCAGCCTGGCCAGGGCCCACCTTCGAGGCTGGTAAGAACCCTGACACTCCAAGGAGAGCCCCGTGCAGCTGGGCTGCTCCATGGAGCCCTCCCTTGAGGCCCACTCTCTGGGACTACCTGTCGGCTCGTCCCCACCAGCACATGCGTGTTGGGGGGAATTGGGGAGACAACAGTGCTGCTGGCAGCATGAGGTGTGCAGTGAGTTCAAAGACCCTGAGAGGTGAGAGGGCTCCACAGTCAACACGGGTGTCTTAAGCTCAGAGTCCCAGAGCACCTGTGGGAGAATGGAAACAACCCATCTTCCTGGCCACTGTCCCCTCACTCAAGCTACTCCACTGTGCAGGGGGCTGAATAGTAGCCTCCTAAGATGTATGTCTACATCCTAACCCTTGGAATCTGTGAGTGTAACTTGTTTGGGAAAAGGGTCTTTGCATATGTAATTAAATTAAAGATCTCATGATGCAGTCATCCTGGATTATCTGCATGGGCCCTAAATCTGATGGTAAATATTCTTACCAGAGACACACAAAGGAGAGAGGAGAGGAGGAGAAAGCCACGTGAATCTGGAGGCAGAGTTGGGAGGCACCAGAAGCTGGAAGAGGCAAGAAAGGTCTCACCCTTATGGCCTTTGTAGAGATCACAGCCTTGTCAATACTTTGAGTTCAGACATCGGGCCTCCAGAAACAGGACAGGGTAAGTTTCTGTAGTTTAGCTCCTCCCCCTTCCAGACTCAGCACAGGGGCTTGATTCTCCAGACACTCTCCTTGTTAGGATCTCCTCTCTGTGTCAATCCCTGAGCTTATTCCTGTGGTGACATTTGTCATTTGGATCAAATGTCCCCTCATCTCTTTGTATCCCCCTGGATCTCAGTCTGAGGGCAGGGACCTTTCCAATTTAAGACCTTGTTCCTCATGTCTTCATGGGTTCCAGTCCCAACCACGTGCCTGAGGCAGTGGACACCCTGCGTGTGTCAGTGTGTGTGAGCACTTTAGGCCAGAGGTCAGACACGGCAGGTTCACTGTGGGAGGGAGACTTATTGGACGATGTGGGGTTGAGTCACGCCCTAAAAAACAAAAGGGGAAAGGAGAGTATTCCACACGGTCGGGGGGCATTGTGCGCTAATACACTGCAGCAAGGCTGACAGTTGTCCCATGAGGTGCTGGGCTGCCGGGGGTAGGAGACCTCTGCAAGATGACCAGACTGAACACCAGCTCTTAGTTTGGACCCTGGACCCTTGAATCCCTGGCACAGCCCTGAGGCATGGACGTCAGGATTGCCCTCACTCAGAGAAGAGGGAACAGAGACATGTTCCCCAGCGGTTTACCATTAATAAGAGGGGAGGGTCTGGAATGCCGACCCTGACAGTCTGGGTCCAGGACTACTATGCCATTCTGTTTCCTTTGGGTGAAGGTGACGATGGTGGTGGTAGAGAGGCGGCAACACTTACAGAGCCCATTCGGTGTGCCAGATGCTACTCAAAGCTCTCCACATGTACGGACTGAATCAATCCTCACAACTGCCCTAGAGGTGGAAACGGGGGCACATATCGTGCAGGGGAAGTGCTCAGGCAAACTGCCCTCTGTTCGTAAGTGGTGGGGTGGGTTATGGGAATAAGCACAGTCCTACTTTCCTAGGGCTGGAGACCACCCTCCATATACATCAGGTCATGGTTGGAGTCAAAAGCTTGCATTTCCCGGCCCTGCTTCCATGGGTTCTAGGAGGAAACTCAGGTCCACCAAGATTCCTCCCATGTGGTTGAGCATATCCAAAGTACCTCCTGTTCTACAGAATTTGTCCTGGCATCAAGAGCTTCATTCCCATGGGTTTCTGTTCTTGCTATCAGTGCCCCTGATCATGAGGGCCCCTCCTGATGATTTCTTCATCCTTCTCCAGCTTCTAGTGCAGCTCCATCCCTTGCCTTAAAGGGTTGCCAAAGTGACCTGCATAGCAGAGAAGACTTCACCAGCCCAAGGTGCTCTGTGCTGCCCTGCCACGGAGATTTTACTGAAACAGCTTTCACTCTTCTCCATCTTCTCAGTCCCATTCCTACCCCCCCATCCCCACCCCCTACCCCCGACCCCCCACCAGCCAGGATCCAGTGCTGGCCCCAGGCCTGGGCAATCTGAGGGACACACACAGGACTGTCTTCTCCCTGTTCCCCCCGGTGGAAAGTGTCCATCTAGATGGAAAGTGCCCAGTCTGTGGAGTCCCCTCATTCCCAGCACGCGCGGGTTTCTTAGGACAATTGCCTGCTCTGTTAGATTCTCTTCAATAGTCCTTCAGATATGTGCACATGGGTCTGAGTATATGATGAACAAGTTTCTGTTCTCTAGCTGATGTTTTGAGATGAGTCATATGGGGAGGGACCAGCAAGCTCGGGAGTTTGAACACTATGTGCCAGGCCACAGGGGTCATTAAAGGCTATAGTACCATCGCATCAGAACACAGAGAGCATTTTCTAACTGTTCCAAGACATTCATTCTTCCTGGGTCATCCTTGCCCCCTTCAAATCTCCAGTGACAAACTGCCAGATCTCCAAGGTGCTTCTGCTGCTTTGGCAAGTTCTGGAGCAAAACTGCCCCAGCGCCCAGCTTCTGGGGGGAAGATGCACCAGCTTCCAGAAGGAGGTGCTGTCAGCAAAATGCTCTGGCTGGGCTGATAGGAGCTGTGCAGTGTGGAGAGCCCAGGCCAAGTCTCCTTTGTAAGAAATGACGCACCCTGTCTCTGTGGGTTTTCTTCTTTGTCTGCGAGGTTGTTTAGCTGACCATAGTGTTGGGTTTTAAAAGGCACTGGGAAAGTCAGGACTGCTAACTCAGTCCTAGGAGTTTTCTGCGCCTGTCCTTGTCAGTATGGCAGAGATGGGGTGGAGGGCACCAACTTGTGTCCTGAGATTCTCTTGATCCAAAGAACGTCCAACTGAGGACAGAAGAACACAGAGGAATGCATGGGCAGAGACTTACTTGAAGTCCAAGATGTTGCCTGTGGGGTTAATAATGGTGATAAAGGTGATCTGATGATGATGTGTGGTGACAGTGATGATGATGAAGCTATCAGCTAATGCTCCCTGAATGTGAACTCTGTATCTGGCACTGTGCTCAGCCTTTGATATGCAATGGCCCATTTAATCCTCACAGCAACCCTATGACATAGGTACTGCTATTATTCTCATTTTGCAGATGAGGAAGCTAAGTCTCAGCAAGGTTAAGTAATTTACTTGAGGTCATGCGGCAGGTTAGTGGTGGCATTGAGCCTCCTGTGCAGGAAAGCCTGCCTCCAGAGCCCCATCTTTGAGGTAATGTCTTCTATCATGTCTTTTTAGTCCCTGGTTGCCTCACGTGCGTTCCAGATCTTTAACCCATGTAATGGGCTCCACTCTTCCCCCAAAGGTGAAGGTGCTCTTACCCAGTAAAGGGGCATAGTAGAGAATAACCTGCAGAAAACAGCCAGAGTTTGTAGCCGGGGGTGGGGATGTGGGCTGGAGTGGGAGGAGAGGAACCAAGAGGTAGATTGGATAAGATAATCAAGGTTTTGACTATTTCTGGGAGGCAACAGGGAATCATCAAAGTTTTTGAACAGAGAAACGGCAAGATCAAATTTGAATTTTGCAGTGATTAGGGTTTGGGTGGGGCCATCTTATCCATATTCCTACAAACAGCACCACCAGGAAGGCCCTTGGTTCCACCCACTTTGAGCCTGCGCCTGCCAAGAAGGTAGGAAGCAAGGGTCTTTCGCTCCATTTTGCGGAGAAAGAAGCTGAGGGTTGTAAATTCTGTACCCTTTTAACTACTCTTAGGGCTCAGAGGTGAGGGAACATGCCATGCAACCAGTGGGTGTGGGTAAGTTTTCAACAACTGACCCTTTAAGGGGAAAACACCATTATTTGGAGCATGTGAGTTCCCTTGGTATAAATACCCCACTGTAGCTGACTTCAGCCTACCTAGCAGTGTGTTATTAAGTGGGTTGCAGAATTCCTGAAAATGCAACAATTGGTTCTAGCAAGCTAACAGAAGCTGACTCTAACATACCTCTCATGCAACCCAGTGCCCTGCCCGGACCGTATTCACGGAGACAACGAGGGAACTCCATGCCAGGGCTGTTAAGAGAGGCAAAGTAACTTGGCCAGGCCAACTTGGAGACTCAGGAATGAGCGAGGGATAGACACTGGCATCTTAGCTCCCAGGCCACATGTTTGTGCAGACTCTGTTTAGGAGGACAACAGTTGATCTCTGCCTGGATCCCATTCAGAAGAGATTTTACATGCAGTGGTGGCAGTTTTCCTCTGTCTTCCAGGACATGTGTCACAACCTCCTACCGGAACTGGAAAAATAATGTCATGGAGTATTTTTAACAGTGAGTACATATCCCATACAGTGATGGATGACGTTTGAGAACTAAAGTCCATAAACTGTTTTCCAGTTTCCTTAGGGCCTCTATGGCCCTAGCATTCATCTGATCATTTGTTTGTCTGATATAAACTGAGGGCTCAAGCATGAAGATTATGGAAAACAGACGAGAAGCATTGCCGGTGGGGTATTGATAAGACAGAGGTCAGAGGTCAGAGGCAGGAGCAGGCATCAGATCATGAGTCCTGGCATCCAAGATGAAAGTTAAGAAGTAATCCATCTCTAGGGTTTTGAGACCCAACAGGAGAGACTCTCAAGTCCAGTAGGTAGGAGGGAGGTGCTCAGTGCCAGTGATCAGAGAACATGGCTCACAGAAACCTGACCTTGAAGCATGAGACTGACCCAGCCATTGGGTCTTACTCACTTCTTATTGGGACAAGAAATAATGCCAGATAGGAAATTTCCCTAAGGTGAGGGAAGAGGAAAGAAATTAACATTTGTTGAGAGATCTTGGGATATGTCAAGGTTTGTGTGTATGAACATGTATTTTCTCAAGTCCTAGTGGCAAGGAGAGACCTTCATGTGATAAGTGCTATTATTTCATTATTTGTTTGAGAAAACAAATGCTCAGAGAGGTTGAGTGATTTGCCCATGTTCACACAGCTGGTAAATGGCTTAGCCAGGGGGGTGGCGGGATGAGAGGGTAGCAGCTGAATACAGATTCAGAAAAATTGGCAGGCAGTTAGGATTTGATAGAAATCGACTCAACTGGGTGTCTGCCTGCCTTTGTGGGGCAGTATGGCAGCGGATGGCTGGGGTGGCTGGGTAGAGGGCTGGGAGAAGGAGAGTGATGGTTCTGCTTTCCTCATGCCACTGGGAGAAAGGAGTTCACTGCCCTGTCCATGCGTCCTCTCTGGAGGAAGTACGCAGAATGTTTACACAAGGGCACATTTCTGGCACGCTGAGGGAGCCAAACTCTAAACGGAGACCATACCCCCAGCTTGGCAGATGCCTGAGAGTAAGGCGCTCGCTGACATGTTGATGGAGAACAGGGACTTCTTGTTTACCCAGCTCACCATCTGGATGAACAAGGCAATGTCCAAGGAAATAGCTGTAACTAAAAGCTCAGAGGCTGCCTCCCTGGCTTCCCTTGTGTGTGCTCCAGAGCGTTTTGGCCGCTTCTTGGCCAGATACACAGTGTGGACGGTGTGCTAGGGCAGGGCAGGGGCTTGGAACCACCAGCAGACGCAGGGGTGGCGCGAAGAGGAGGTCGCAGGAGCTGGGGAAGGGGGTGACTGCAAATGTTTGGAGCAGAGAGGTTAAGATCCATTCTCCCCAGGGGATAGAAGAATGAAAAAGGCTTTTCGGTCAAAAGAGGGATTGGGATCAGATAGATGGGAGACCTTCCTAACTGGTAAGAAAAGGTGCATGGGTTAAGAAGGCCATCTGGTGAAATTCTTTTGAAATGGGTAGCAGGGAAGGTTGGGGTGGAACTGGTGCCGGGTCAGGGGATGAGTAGCTGCAGACTATACCTTAGAGTTTGAGAGGCTGGTCCATCCCACTCAACGCAGCTAGGAAAACTGGGAAGATTTGAATCCTTGAACCCTTTGAGGGGTTGTAAGTATGAAAATAGTTGAACTCTTCCCTTGACCCATTCTTGCTCACAAAGGAACACAGTCCTCTAGAAGATCCAGAACTGTGAGCAAACCCCACATTGTATTCATTGGACATGGGGATACCTTTCCTATTACTTCGGCAGAGGCTAATTTGAAAAATTCCTTGCATTGGTCAAGATAGACCTATACCAAACAACAACCAAAAAACCTCAGTGGCTTGGGCATCTGGTTGGCTTGGTTGGTTGATATTCTGATTCTTGATTTCAGCTCAGATCATGATCGCAGGGTCGTGACATCAGGCCCCAGATTGAGCTTCATGCTGGGCATGGAGCCTGCTTAAGATTCTCTTTCTCCCTTGGGATGTCTGGATGGCTCAGTCAGTTAAGTGTCTGCCTTCAGCTTAGGTCGTGGTCCCAGAGCTCTGGGATTGAGTCCCACATCAGGCTCCCTGCTCAGGAGAAAGTCTGTTTCTCCCTCTGCCTGCTACTCTCCCTGTTTGTGCTTTCTTTCTCTCTCTCCCTTTCTTTTTCTCTATCTCTATCTCTATTTCTATCTCTGGCAAATAAATAAATAAAGTTTTTTTTAAAAAAAGATTATCTCTCTCCCTCTCCCTCTGCCCGTCCCCCCACTCCTTCTCTCTTTCTCTCTCTCAGAAAAAACAAACAAACAAACAAACAAAAACCCGAAAATCTTCAGTGGCTTAGCACAATAAAGAACACAGCTCACTCACATCACAGTTCCAAATGAATTGGTGAAAAAGGAGGGCAAGTGGGAGGAGGCTCTGTTCCATGTCATCCAGGGTCCCAGGCCCTGCCATTCCCTAGACCTTATGGTTCTCCACTGCTTGTGGCTGGAAGGCAAGGGATGGAGGGAAGAAAGAGGGAGTGGGATTACCCAGGAGATTTTTAGAGGCCTGTCCTAGCAGTGGCATAAATCACACTTGTCAGTATTCCATTGCCCAGAATGAGACACATGGCCCCATCTGCCTGCAAGCAAGACTGGGAAAGGAAGTACCCAGGAGGACAGGGAAACTAGATTTGGATTTGGTGAACTCACAGCAGTGTCTCTGGCACACATTTCCCAAGATTTCTGGGAGTATCCTACGTGTTAAGAGAGTTGGTTGCAATGAGCGGTCTTTATGATTTCTCTTACAGATACTGGCTGAAATAATCACTATTTGACTAGCTCAGAACTGCTCTAAAAAAGTGGCAATGTGCCTGCGAGGGGGTTTCTCAAGCCCTGAAGCTAAGAACTCAGCCCTGCATTGCAGAGCCGCCTGTTGCTGGTGGCAGCTCTGTGCTCAGCTGTCAGAAATGGTTGCAAATCTGGGACTGCGCAGGAACTGAGCCTTTGCAGGGGGCTCCACCATGGTTCACTTCTATTTTGCTTGTTTTAGTGATGTAGGCACCAGAACTGGTGACTTTCAGGACCTGAACTGCAAGGATATATGAGTTTTGTTGGCTTCCTAGGACATTTCAGTTGGTTGGTATTTTGCAAGGTCAAGTCTAAAATTGGGGGGTTTAAGGCAGCAGATCTCAATAGGCTTTGCTTCTCAATACTCCAAATTATCCAGGACATTCTGGTTTATCTAACATGGATTTTCAACACTTCTACCAAACTCTACATAGAGAAGTTTATAGATGTGAAAGAAAAATGTCTCTAGCTGCTTCTTCCATTTATGGACAGAGTGACCACTATCTTATTTTGCCCAGGACAGCTCTGGTTTGCACCTACTGTCCAGGCATAATTATTACCTGCTTTTGCTCTCAAGTGTCCCAATAAATCAAATGGTCACCTGGCTTAGAGGAGGCTCTGTCCTGATTCTGATCAAATATTTCCTTGCCAGCCAGCCTGTGCCCAAGGCCTGACGTCTGACGATGATGCAAGATTTGGGCTTAGTTAATAATACCTTTGTCATTGTCTTTGTTCATTTTATTAACCCTGTGACTTCCTGATATCCTTCCTGTCAGGCTTCAGAATCGTGGGCCTGTGTTAAGAGTTATTCAGTTAACAGTCAATAAAACAAAAAAATCAACATGCTTAGGAGGTTAGTAAAGCATGGATTATAAGTTACATTTTGCAGATGTGCAGTTTAGGACCATGAAGGTTAATGACATTTCCAAGGTCATATGGAAACCAAACTCTAGTTCTGACCCAAGCATCCTTATTCTAGGCCACTCTTCTTTCCTCTGTGCCAGGTATGAGGTCTCAGACGCCCTGTACCTAATGGGTGGTGCAGGCAAAATTCTACAGGAGAGCCAAAAATCAAACCCAAGAAGAATCTATGCTATGATTAATTTCTAGATATCACTATGGCTTTCTGAATGTTCTCTTCGTATGATTCATTATCACCAAAAAGCCTTGTTTGCATGGAGTAATGAGTCTATGTCCTCACAGCCACATATCTTCCCAGCTCTAAAGGTGACCAGTCAACAAAGGCCCCCAGAGCACCTCTCTGAAGGTGAGGAATGGTATCTGTGCTGCAGGAAGGAAGCATAAGACGTGAGCTCTTAATTAGTCGGAAATCGATGAGTCCAGGGTTAGTGCCATTTGTTTGGAGGAGGGTGACAGCAATAGTGTGTAATCTGGTAATGATTAAGGTGGACTCCAAATCTACATGTTAATCACATTGAACAATCAGGCACCAGGCTCCTGTCTTGGTTATGGTGTTCTGTTTAGTTTGGATGAGCTGTCTGTAAACTTGCAGATGTGAGCTTGGATCTGAGGCTATGCTTTCCTCAATGAGGGCCTTCTTACAAAGTTCCTAGAGAACAAACACAGAGGAGGAACTGGAGAAGCTAAAGACAGTCTAGATCCTGGGGCCCAGCAATCGATATTCCTCTGGTTCTCCTGCCTGAGTTCTTTGGGGTCTTAGGGATGCAGGTTTAAGCTGATTTCATGGTAAGGGACCTTAGAGATCATTCAACATCTTCCAAGCATGATATATATTCATGTATTTTATTTTATTATTTTTTTTCTTTTAATGATTTTTATTTATCTATTTGTGAGTGTGTGTGTATGTGTGTGTGCGTGTGTGTGTGAGAGAGAGAGAGAGAGAGAGAGAGAGAGAGAGAGGACAAGCAGGGACAGGGAGAGCTGCAGGCAGAGGGTGAAGCATATTTTATAACTGATGGTATAAAAGGAGATTTCAGGGAATACATGGACTTCAAAAGATGTTTATTTACTACTTGCGTATTTAATTAAATGTGTCTTAGAAATAAAATAACTGTCATATCCAACCCATTAGCCCATAAATAGTATTTATTATAACAAAGTGGGTAGTAAAGAAAACAAAGTCATTGTGAAGAGAAATGTCAGTAATAAAGTGGGCACACAAATGTGTCAAAAAATGTCAAAGTGATTGCAAATGAATGAAATTTGGAAAAATCTGATCTGGTATACTCTTGTTTTACTGATTAAACTGAGACCCAAATAGAAGAAGTTGCTGATGCAGAATCAGAATCAGGAGTGTCCACAACTCCCTCCATGGATGCCACCTGCCTTGGAATGCTTCCCAGGGCCACTTCCTCCTTCCCAGGGCCACTTCCTTCACCAGTTCCACACTGGAGGCTGGTGTCTGCTCAGCATCCCCAGTCGCTAATGGGCAGAGCTCATGCAGGAGAGCTGAGCCTCTGTTCCCTCCTCCCACCAAAGGGCAGGCACTCCTCTTCCCCATTCTTCCAGAGGCACATTTCCCATCTTGTGGAGTAGGTTCCCTCCCCCCTTTTGTGAATCTGGAACAGGAAGACAGAATTTCCTTGGAGCCTCAGGACCCTCAGTGTTGCCTGGATGTTTTGGGAAAAACAAATCAAATTCATTCTGCCTGCTCACTTAATGAGGAACAGTGTGTGGAGGCAGAACTAACTCACTAGAGAGAGTTAACTAACTTTTAAGAGTAAATCTCCAGCTTCAGCAGGGCTTGGGGGCAGGACCCTTGTTTCCTGAGATCCTCTGCCTGGTCACCAGGCCTGGGTGACAATCTCTCAAGCATCTGCTGGAGGAAGGCGCTTGATCAGTCACGCAGTGGTTTACATCGTTTCCCTGGGCTTAGACCTTCTCTTTCTGTTCTGAGGAACAGCAACCCCACCTACATGGAGCTATAAATATCAGGAGGCGGAAGAACTGTGTGCTCCCCAGCTTTAGATCCAGGCCACTACGCACTGGCGGCACTTGTACTCCCTAGGCTGGCAGGAGCCTGCAGAGCTCATGCTGTCCACTCTGTCTCCAGATGCAAACCAGGGGGCTCCAACTTACTTTCATGAACATCCAGACTTCTCTTTAATACTACTTGTTTCCATCTGGATATTTGGATATATGTGTCATGTGGACAGACTAGCATTCCAGAACTCAAGACCATGAAAGACCTTGGTGAAGGAGAATGAACCAGGTGAAAGAACAGACCGATGTGATGGCAAGAATACTAAAATTTAATGACAGACCAAGGTTGCAAATAAAAGGGATGGAAGAGAAAGCCAGGGTGGCCATATTAATGGCAGCCAAAAAAGACCTCAGAGGAAGGTATTTTTGGAGATAAAGAGTCATTCTTTAATTACTAAAGGAATAATTCATGAAGAATATATAATAACTCTGAGCTGAATTACACCTAAAAATTCAAATTCAAACTATACAATGCAACCATTGTCAGAATTATAAGGAAGGACTGGCAAATACATTTGTAGTCGGAGATCTTAATGCCTTTATAAAAACTAACAGATCAAGTGGGTAAAAAAAAATGACATACAGAAGGTTTGAGCAACATGATTGGCAACCTTCGCCCAATGTACATAACTAAAATCTTATACTCCAAATTGGAAAATTCAGTCTTTTCAAACATAAGATAATGGACAACTTTACTACTCTTTTCACTTTTATTTAAATAGACTGACTTTGTCTTTTTTTTAGAAAGAAAGAGAGCAGATAGTATGAGCATGGGTGGAGGGGAAGGGGCAAAGGGAGAGGGCGAGAGAGAGTCTTAAGCAGGCTCCACACCCAGCTTGAAGTCACAACCCTGAGATCAGGACCTGAGCCAAAATCAAGAGTCAGATGCTTAACTGATTGAACCACCCAGATACCCCTGACTTTGTCTCTTAACTTACTACTTCCTTATAGTAAACAACATTCATACCCAAACCAAACTACTGTCAAGTTTGAGGTGGTAGTTATTACATTTTTAAAGACACATTTTATTAGGTATGTAAGTAGTACACATTATTTATTTATTATTTTTAAAAATTATTTTATTTATTTATTTGAGAGAGAGAAAGCATGAGATGGGGGAGGGTCAGAGGGAGAAGCAGACTCCCCAACGAGCAGGGATTCCCCATGTGGGACATGACTCTAGGATCATGACTTGAGGCTAAAGCAAATGCTTAGCCGACTGAGCCACCCAGGTGCCCAGTAGTACATATTTTTTTAAAACTCATGTACCCCACAATCTCCTTGTGCACTACTAGTGATGTATGGCAGACATAAAGAAAGAAAAAATTTATGAAGTAAGAGTCTAACTCAAATTATGAAAGAGGAGTGGGATAATCTCATGGAAATAGAAAAAAGAAAAAGAGAAGAGTAAAATGAATGAAATAAAAAAAAATAGAAAAAATCAACTAAAAAAGCTGATTCTTAGGAAAAAGTAACAAAACTACCAATCCTTAGGCAATATTGGTCAAATAGGAGAATACACAAAAACAAAATAATAAAAATTAAAGTGGAGAAGGAATCACATTTAGGGTATAGGTTTTAAAATCATGACCTAACTATAATGAATTTTATGCTGATATATTTGGAAACTTAGACAAAATATAGCTTATCAAAGCTGAGTGGATAGAAAAGTAAGTAACAAGAACAGGTTTAAAGTCATTAAGGAAATTGCATCAGTATTTTGAAAGCTACTTACACATACAGATAAAGAGAACAATGTGAAAAGATGGTTTTACTTTGAGTCCCACTGAATGCTCAAGGAAGAAACAATCCTTTTTTCACATAAACTGCAACAGGGGATAAAGAGGGAAAGCTGTGTGAGTTTGATATGAAATTCAGGTAAGCTGGAAGACAGGCAAATTTGGGGCCAATCTCACCTATAATAGAAGAAGTCTAACCAATGTATACATAAACCAAATCCATCAATGCATTAAAAAATACATTGGGATTTAGTCAAATTCATCAACTTAATTTCAGAAAATTTTTTTTAAAGATTTTATTTATTTATTTGACAGAGAGAAATCACAAGTAGGCAGAGAGGCAGGCAGAGAGAGAGTAGGAAGCAGGCTCCCTGCTGAGCAGAAAGCCCGATGTGGGGCTTGAACCCAGGACCTGGGATCGTGACCTGAGCCGAAGGCAGCGGCTTAACCCACTGAGCCACCCAGGCACCCAGAAATTTTTAATAATAGTTAATTTAAAACATTGTTAATGTAACTGACCACATTAGCAAAAATGAATAATAACCTGTTATCTCATAGACATAGAAATAGTATTTCAAAAATTCAACACTCATTTTGATAAAAAAAAAAAACTTAGCAAAATAAGAATCAAGTGGAATTTCCTTAACCTGATAAAGAATGCCCACTGAAAATCCACAGCAAAATCTTATTTTTTTTAAAGATTTTATTTATTTATTTGACAGACAGAGATCACAAGCAGGCAGAGAGGCAGGCAGAGAGAGAGAGGGAAGCAGTCTCCCTGCTGAGAAGAGAGCCCAATGTGGGGCTCGATCCCAGGACCCTGGGATCATGACCTGAGCTGAAGGCAGAGACTTTAACCCACTGAGCCACCCAGGTGCCCCCACAGCAAAATCTTGTTTAATGGTCCAATCTAAGAAACATCACCTTAAAAGTCACAGACAAGATAGGATGCCTCAATTAGCATCTGTACTCAAAGTGGTACTTACAAGGAAAAGAAATAGAAAGAATAAGAACAGGAAAGGAAGAAAAAGTCCGTCATTATAACAGACAAAATAATTGTCAAATAAAATATAAAAATAATCCATAGAATAACTATTAAAGGCAATGAGTTCATTGAAGCTATTGGGTACAAGTTCACTATGCCTAAACCACCAACATTTATATACATCCAACAACAAATGATTATTCATGAAATGGAATACTACAGAGCAATTGAAAAATATGAATGAGATTAGCCTGTATCAACATTGATGAATCTCAGTAAATAAAACATGTTGAATTCAGAAAAGCAAGTTGCAAATGGACATGTACGATGTGACACCATAAATGCAGCAAAAGCATCAAACGCACTTTGGAATGATAGACACTTTTCAGGTTAGTGGTACCTCTGGGGACACAGGGACACAAAGGGGAAAATTTAGCAGAACTATATAACATTCTTTTAAAAGGAGTCTGAAGTAAATGTGGCAAAATGTTAATATTTGTTTAATTTCATTGTCTATTATATAATTTATTTACCTTTTTGCACATTTTAACGTTTTATTATAAACTTTTAAAAAAGATCAGAACCTCTAAGGCCAAGACTTAAGACATGGTGGCAGGTGGGGTTGGGGATAGGCTTGCTGTCAAGTCTTCTCAAGTGGGTAGCTACCACTGACATCCTTTAGGCAGCTCATTTCTTGGGTGTTTCCTGGAAGGGGGCAGGGCCTTATTGAAAACTTCACTTGGACTTCCTGGCAGTCTTTGCCACAGGGTCTGAGCCGGATGAACTTAACTGAATTGCAGCAGGATTGCTTCCTGATACTACAACCCACACTGCCACTGCACTGGTGCTCACGTTGAAGAGATAAATGGCTACAACCTGTATTCTGTAGCGGGTGCCCTCGGTGAATCTGTTCAAGATCTGGGTAGGTGCTATAAAACAGTCTCAGAGGACTGAGCACAGACTGAGGCCACTGAGGACAGAGAACACAGAGCCTTCATTAAGGGAAAATTCAGGGAAGAAGCAAAGAAAATAATTTTGTGTACTTTTCCATTTTCATGTTACAAGTTTTGGATTGAAAGGGATAATACACAATACCTAGACTGGCAGGTGGAGAGGAAAGAATGATTTGGAGGTATGTCTTTTGGAATCCCTTCCTTGTATATCTCCCTTGAAACATCCTTCTCACAATAAAACACAACCAGAAGAAGATAAATGAGCTGGTGTCTTGTGGGTGGTGCAGTAAGCCTCTAAGAAGAAAAGACCAATATAAAGAAAATGCAGTGTTGCAGTCTGGGCGATCTGACGAGGCAGCACACTCCCTCCGTACTCCGGATTCTTGATGAGGTTTGTTCATTTGGGAGAACTTTTTCTTTTTTCTTAAAGGTGATTAATCGTTCTCTTTTTCTGCTTTGTTGGAACATCATGCTCTGATGATTGCTTGCTGCAACCTTAGAATCTCAAGAGAGGAGGGAATGTCCACAGGTCTTTTGATCCAGCTGCACAAACTGTGGACTGAGCTAGACCTGTTTTCTTTGTAAAAGTCATATCAAAAGGAACATTACTTATGGAACACTCATTCCAGGTCTGAAAAACACCTTCTTCTCTGAAGCATGCGTCTTTCTATATAGCTTAATTCCTTCCCATTGTGGTCCTATTGGTTCCAAAATGGGATTAAATGGAGTGGAAATTGGCATGCAGGGTCAGTCTTCCTATAACACATATGGCTGATGCCATGTAGGATCACTTTGAAACTTTGGTTGTTTTGAGATAACTTGGTGGTGGAAGTGGAGAAGAGTACCAAGACTAAGTAGATCATATGTGGAGGACATTGTGTGTCTGGCTCTGTGTAGCACTTTGAAATGTGCAGAGAAGATCAACCACACTTAACATGGGTACTGATGGGAACCACAAAACAGGTTGCTGGTGAACTGATTTGGTCCAGAGAAGAAAAGACTCAAAGGCAGAGGAGACTTATGGACAGGATGGATGGTTTGGCTGCACGGATGGCAAGTAGGACTGACATGTGGACAAGAAGAAAGACTGGAGAAGAAGGGGAAGGATCAACCGGACATGCACACTTTCCCATCATTAGCTCCCTGGAGTCTGGGATCAGAGCTCAGTCTGGGCTGCTCTGTGCATCAGTGGAACTTCCTTCCCAGCTGCTCAGTACGACACTCCTTCCCTATCTTCCTTCCCCACCTCCACTGGTGATCTTTCGGAATGCCTCCCAATACTTTTAGGGGAGGGGGGAAAGTCAGGGAGGGAAGACCATGAACTACTGTGAATAGGGAACTGAGCTCTAGTCTGGAGACATGCTGGCATCTCAGGCCCGCCTCTGACTAGCTGAAGGGCTCTGTGCTCTCCTAAGTATCAGTAGAGAAGTAAAATCCAAGTATAGGACCCAGTGAACTCAAAGCTTTCACTAGTTCTAGATTTCATTGTTTCTTTTTCTTTCTTTCTTTTTTTCTCTTGTACTCTGGGGATTTGTATTCTGACTTACTGCAATCCAGGTGCATTCTTCATTTAAAATACCTTGACTCCATATGGTTTCACTTATTTGTGGAGCATAAGAAATAGCATGGAGGACATGGGGAGAAGGAGAGGAGGCAGGGAGTTGGGGGAAATTGGAGGGGAAGATGAACCATGAGACACTATGGACTCTGAAAAACAATCTGAGGGATTTGAAGGGGTGGGGGGTGGGAGGTTGGGTGAGCCTGGTGGTGGGTATTAAGGAGGGCACGTATTGCATGGAACACTGGATGTGGTGCATAAACAATGAATTCTGGAACACTGAAAAGAAATTAAAAAAATAAAAAAATAAATACCCTGACTCCCAATGGACACACAATATGAATGCTTTTGTACTTTATGTCAAAATACAAGATTTTTCATGTGAGCATTCCCACAAAACTTGTCAGTACCAGTGTGCACCATTAGAAGCATTAAAATACAAGTTCACAGGACCCTCAACTTCATTAGGACACAACACATATCCTGGCCATCTTCGTATTCCGGAGGTCAAGAACTTGGCCTAGCACATGATAAGTGTTCTCTCTCTCTCTCTCTCTCTCTCTTTTTTTTGTTTTGTTTATTGCCATTTTTAATAGCAAATGAAGATCTAGACATTATTGATTTAAAGTGCTTTATTTTGGGCCCAGAAGACATTTTTCTGATGGTGTTGTCAAAGACCTTCTTATGGACAAGAGAACTATCTTAGTGCTATGAGATTTTTATATGCATGCATGCACTGACTCTTGGTCCTTAGTAGTGTGTTTGAACTGTAAGCCCTTTCTATTCTTGGGTAAGGGCAATTCCTAGGGAAACAGGTAAATAACTCTTCTCTGAGCACCAGTGCTAGGGGCTATCATGAGTGGGCTCACGATGTATTAGCCTTATCTTTTATTTTTTATATTCTGATGCTTTGTCATCTGGGGACATGCAGACTCTAGAGAGACTACCCCTTCCAAGATCGGCTTATTCCTAGAGATAATAACTGACTCACCCACAAGTGTACCTTTCAAACGTAGACCAGCTAACCCAGAGCCCACACCCCAACCTGGCTCTCCTGGTCACTTTTCCCTTGCCCTAATCATCCCAGGGCCAGGTACCAGCAAACTAGAGACAGCACCTCTGTCCCACAGCTCACTGAAATTATTCAAACTAGCCAAACCTAACCCTTCTGACCCTGCCTCCTCACCCATTTTCTTCCCACAGAAACCATAGTAAAGTCTCTCGTCACAGTTTCTCTGCCTCCCCATCCTGGCTGACCCCAGTACTTCCCCACGTGTCCAGGATAGTGTGATGTGCAATGTCCTTTAGGACACTCTGAGTAGTGAAAGATCTTTTCAATGGCAATAGCCTCTTGATCTGTTGGGTTGCCATGCCTAAATAATAGTATAAACCTGTATTTTAACACACATGGACTCCCCACAACATCCTAGGAAGTAGGAAGTAGGTATTTTACAAATAAGGGAAGAGCTCAGGCAGGTTAGGCGCCAAAAATCAAACAGTAAATAAGTGGTGGAGCTTGAATTGGAATCCAAATCTGGAACCCTTAAACTTGCAGTTCTTCTGCCACCTCACGTAATAATGGTCGTTTTATGGAAAGTGTTCACAGTAAGTTTTGTAGGAATATACAGGTGAGTATGAATAGAGCTAGCATTCTCTATGCAGTGGTTTTCTTTTCTCTTTTTAAAGATCTTATTTATTTATTTGATGGAGAGAGCGTGAGAAAGCAAGTGCATGAGCAGGGGAGAGGGGCAGAGGGAGTAGGAATAGCAGACTCTCCACTGAGCAAAGACCCTGATGTGGGGCTTGATCCCAGGACCCTGGGATCATGACCTGAGCTGAAGGCAGAGGCTTACCTGACTGAGCCACCCAGGCACCCCCACAGTGCAGTGCTTTTCATCATGCTTCCTTTTCCTCAAACCATCAATCTTAGATTTCTTTGTTTTTACCAAAATTTTCCCCCCATAAAATGGGGAAGAATACACTAGTAGTGTACATTGTTTCCAGTCCTACTCTTGATCAAATAACTTACATTTGAAGCCAGGATAAGTATAATTTGGAAAATAATGTTCCTATAGCTAAGACTTAGAAATAATAATAATGATAATAGTTGTTATTATTATTATTTCATTTACAGAGACTATATTGTGCCAGGCACCATGCTAAGTACTTCATATACATTTTCTTATTTACTTCCTCAACAATACTGTGAGGGGTATGCAATTATCATTCCCACCCTGAAGATGAGAAAACTCATGAACCTGCCCAAGGTCACACACAAGAAAGTAGAGGGGTCTGGGACCCCAGTTTCAGCCATCTGATGCTAGAATGCATGCACGGGGCTGGTGCAGGTATATGACCCCCGCCAAGGGAATGTTCCTAAAATGCATGCATATTCTGATTTGGGAGGTCTGAGGTGAGGCTGAGATTCTGCATTCCCAAGCTCCCAGGAGATGCACATGCTAATGGTCTGAAGACCAAACATGGTGTAGCAAGTCTTGCCCCACACGTGGTCCTGGCTGAGGTGAAGGGATGTGAGTAGCAGCCATTACTCTGCCTTCCAAAGAATGTGTCATTTGGGCTCCTTCACTGCTCATTTCCAAACTTCAGCAGCTCCCCAGCTGCTGCGCGAAAGCACAACAGCCACTGGGGATGATGTGGGCTTTGGGAGAAGAAACACATCTCATCTTTCCCTATGTAATTGGCAGGATTGAGGGAAAGATGAGAAGTGAAGGAGGAAAACATCTGACTAAAGAAGGCAGAAATTCCTTTATTCCAAGAGGGACCAGACTCTGCGTTTTGACAAATGAAACTTCAATAAAACAAGTTTTCTCCAGGGCATATTTGAGCCCCACTTGGTTTGATGAAAGATCTGATATAGAATATTGTAGGAAACCTGGAAAAGTAAAAGCTATCCTCAAAACTAATCCCTTGATGATCTGTATGGGGGGAAGGATGGTGCTCTGCTCTGTCGTAATGTACAAGATGCTTTAGCAACTGGCCAAAGAATTCTTAATGTGGATCAATGATTTGCAAAGATCTTTTCCCTTGTGTATTATCTCATGCTACTTCACAAGTAATTAGAGGAACAATGCTACATTTTAATTCCTCTCCTAAAAGAAAATAAAAAGTGTATGTATAGCAAATGCAAAAATCCATGGTTTCCAACTCAAGACAAACGCTTTGTGTTTCAACAATATGAATATTTCTTCCTAATTTGTAATTATCCTTCAAGTTCCTTAAGGAAAGCTCCATGGAAAAAGAAGGGCTGGGATTATGACAAGACTTTTATTGAGCAAATACCCATCTTCCTAACTCTGGGGATGCAAAGCCACCAGACATGTCTCAGCCCTTGTTCACAGACCAAACGGCCACAGCTCCTTCTTCCTGGTTCAGCTGCCAAAAATTCTCCAGGGCACACCCAAAGAACTTTCTCTTCCTCTCTTTTCCAAGTGTCTGGGGAAAGCATTCATTCATTCTATAACGTATATGTGTATGATATGAGGTGACATCTCTTTTTGCATAATTTATTGTTCCCCAACTGATTTGAAACCCCACCACCATCACACAAGCAGTGTTTCCCTTAGCAGAACAAGACCACTTAAAGGAAACCGACTGCAACAAGGGCTCAAAATCTCAGAGAAATTAATGGAGGAAATATTGAGGCTGGGACTTTATCTTGAAATTTGAGACTAATAACTTGGAAGATATATTTACTTAATATTCTATTTAATAATACTCAGGGAATAATTAATACTACACACTTAGAATAAATAAAAAATAGATCTAGTGCTTAGTTTTTTTTGTTTTTTTTAATATTATTTTGATATTTTGATAGCACAACATGCCATCCTTCATTTTATATTTGACTTTCTTACAAGATCATAAGAGATATAATTCTTACAAAAGTGATAGAATTTTTATTAATTTCACCAATAGTTCCTCTGAAGCTGTGGACAATTATATCTTTCTGCTTTTGATGACCATCCTTTAGCATCTTTGTAGAGTTTAAATTTTTCCATTGTTAGCTGGTCTTACACTGCAATTATTAATGGTTGGTGTAGATCACTATAGGTCATGTATACATGAGCTATATATACACTATATATGTACTTAATCATAAATTTTACTTTTTTACCTTCACAAGTGACAAAATCTCAGGCTCTTGCCAGTTTTCCCCTTTCTCACCTGTATCCATGTCCCACTTTGGGCCATTGTCAAGAGTTCCAAGTTGCAACTCGGGAGAACTCTTTGTCCGTCACTACTTCAGTCATACAGTCAAGGGTCTATGTGAATATTTCCTGCTAGCAAGCTGGAAGTATGGATGTTGGATTCAGCAATTCTTCTGATTCAGAACTTAGCAGCAGGTTCCAAGTAGACACTTGGTTGATTTTTAAAATCATAATACTCAGAATTCACGGGGATGCAGAATGTCTCCTATCTCTTGCACATTCTATTTCTACTTTTATCAATTCAATCCTGACTCTATCACTAATGAATTATAAGCATTGCACATGTTACTTAACTCTTCTTTTTTTTTGTAAATTCATTTTTTAAGTAGGCTCCACACCACCATGGGGCTGGAACTCATGACCCTGAGATCAAACTTTACGTTCTTTACCAACTGAACCTGTTAAGCACCCCATTACTTAACTCTTTGAACTTAAGTTTACTCCTATGTGAAGTAGAGATAATAATTAATAATTAAACTGGATAGCACACATGCCTGGCACATGGATATGTCTCAATATGTCTTAGTTATCCTCTGATCTCGTTTCCTAATTCTTTCCCTTTTTTCTTATGGGAAAATGATTTATTGCATGTCAAGAAATTTTGTAAATAAATACTGCAGAAACGTTACTGCTCCCATTATGTGACATTCATGGTATAGTTTTTCCCTTCAACACATGTTTTCTAATATAATATTTTTAAATATATTTTTAAAATTTTTATTTATTTTTTAATTTCTTTTCAGTGTTCCAGAATTCATTGTTTATCCACCACACCCAGTGCTCCATGCAATACGTGCCCTCCATAATACCCACCACCAGGCTCACCCAACTCCCAAACCCCCCTCCCCTTCAAAACTCTCAATTAGTTCCTCAGAGTCCACAGTCTCTCATGGTTCATCTCCCCCTCCCATTTCCCCCAACTCCCTTCTCTTCTCCATCTCCCAATGTCCTCCGTGTTATTCCATATGCTCCACAAGTAAGTGAAATCATGTGATAATTGACTTTCTCTGCTTGACTTATTTCACTCAGCATAATCTCTTCCAGTCCTGTCCATGTTGATATAAAAGTTGGTTATTCATTCTTTCTGATGGAGGCATAATATTCCATTGTATATATGGACCATATCTTCTTTATCCATTCATCTGTTGAAAGGCATCATGGTTCTTTCCACAGTATGGTGACTATGGCCATTGCTGCTATGAACATTGTGGTACAGATGGCCCTTCTTTTCACTACATCTGTATTTTTGGGGTAAATATCAGTAGTGCAGTTGCAGGGTCATAGGGTAGTTCTATAATTAATTTCTTAAGGAATCTCCACACTGTTTTCCAAAGTGGCTACACCGACTTGCATTCCTACCAGCAGTGGGAATTTCTCCATATCCTCTCCAACACTTGTTGTTTACTGTCTTGTTAATTTTGGCCATTCTAACTGGTGTAAGGTGGTATCTCAATGTGGTTTTGATTTGAATCTCCCTGATGGCTAGTGATGATGAACATTTTTTCATGTGTCTGTTAGCCATTTGTATGTCTTCTTTGGAGAAGTGTCTGTTCATGTTTTCTGCCCATTTTTTGACATGATTATTTGTTTTGTGTGTGTTGAGTTTGAGGAGTTCTTTATAGATCTTGGACATCAGCCATTTGTCTGTAGTGTCATTTGCAAATATCTTCTCCCATTCTGTGGGTTGCCTCTTTGTTTTGATGACTGTTTCCTTTGCTGTGCAGAAGCTTTTGATCTTGATGAAGTCCCAAAAGTTCATTTTCACTTTTGTTTCCTTTGCCTTTGGAGGCATATCTTGAAATAAGTTGCTGTGGCCGATGTCAAAGAGGTTACTGCTTATGTTCTTCTCTGAGATTCTGATGGATTCCTGCCTCACACCAAGGTCTTTTATCCATTTTGAGTTTATCTTTTTGTATGGTATAAGAGAATGGTAGAGTTTCATTCTTCTATGCATAGCTGTCCAATTTCCCCAGCACCATTTATTGAAGAGACTTTTTTCCACTGTATATTTTTTCCATTATTACATATAATGATGGCCAAACATCCTGAACCTTAGTTTGCCTATCTTTAGGATGGGAATAGAAATACATATTAATACATATTAATGTTATAAACATTCAATAAAGTCACATTTGTTAAGTATCGACAGAGTACTTGACACACAGTAGGGGCTCAGTTGATGGCAGCTATTTTTATTATTTTATAACCATTTATAGGCCTATGTGCATTTCACTAGTTGCTCTCTTTACTTCTTCGTTACCTGTACTCCTTATCCTCCTCCCTCCAGTCAAAAATATGATCAGGGGATGACGAAACCTAGGATATTATGATGCACTGAAGATAGTTTGGAGTGCTCTTATTAAATTATAACACAAGGGATGAAAAATTTTTGGTTTTCTGGGTCCAGTACACAAAGTAGACTGTTTATGTAACCACCCACTGATGAGTGGTTCTAATGTTCATAGATGCTATGCCCTTTCCTAATGACAACAAACATGCAAACAAAGAACTGTTCCTATTCTCCTATTCTCTGAGGCTCTGAATGCTCTAACACTCATAATATCGTGTGAATTTATATGCAAACTGGGTAATTTTTACCATTCCTATCTTACAATGTGTCAGCAGACCCTGTTATCAAAGAGTAGGAAAGGCTCATCATTCCAATGCTCAGATGCCAGTCAGGGTCCCAGGATCCATATGTCAGGGATTGGAACATCTGCTCAAAACCCTGCCAGATGTTCTTTCCAGCAGGTGTCTCTACCACCTCTATTTGTAAGTGACTGTGAAGGTACAGGTGTCTGTGAATCAAACCTGAACAGCAAAAGAGGAAGAAAGAAAGGTGCATTGCAATCCTCAGCTTAGAGGTGCTTGGTTTCTTCCATCACCACTCCACCCCCTGCCTAACTAACTAACTCCCTTTGCAGACACCTTGCACAGCAACTGGGCTTGAGTGGATAAACACGGAACTGGAACTCAACCATTAGCCATTTACGATCAATAGCTCCCCATCGCATGCTGCAGGGAGCACATGGGACTAGGGAGATGATAGAGAGAAAGGAGACCCACCAACAAGATACTAATACAGCCTAATTGGAACAAATGACTATTACTACACTTTATAACTTGCATCTATTTAACATCATTTTCAGTCCAACTTCTGCCTCGCTGCCGGAAGAATCTTCCACAAGTATCCCCTCATATCTGAGCGCATCCTTACACAAATAGCTTTGATTGTGCTACACGGCTTCTCAAATAAAGCCTAAATTATGAAATCCAGCATTTACCCATCTGTTGCAAACCCACACATCTGGACTTATCTTGGCTCCTCTTCTTTACAAACCCTTGTACTTCAGCCATACTAAACCACATGCCACTTGGGATCTTGCACAATACTCCCTCTACCAGCCTGGTCATTTGCTTGTGATGTTCCTGCTGCAAATATTGCCTTTCCTTCTCCCCCACCACCCCATAAGTCCAAGTCACACTTGTTTCTCACTGTCCAGCTCCTGTGCCGTCTATTTCATGATACTGTCCCTGAGCTTCCCAGTCAGAATTTATTCCTCCCTCCTCGAAGCTTTCACAACATCCTTCACGGTCTTGTGTTGGTGTTTTCTCCCAAACTATATGGTAAGTCTTTTAAAAAAGGATTTTATGTATTTATTTGAGAGAGAGAGAAAGAGGGAGAGACAGGCATAAGTGGTGAGTAGAGGGCGAGGGAGAAGCAGACTCTGTTGAGCAGGGAGCCCAACATGGGGCTTGCTCCCAGGACTGAAGATCATGACTTGAGCCTAAGGCAGATGCTCAACTGACTGAGCCACCCAGGCACCCTTATTGTAAGCCTTCAACAGCACAGCTTTATATCCTATCTAGATTAGTGGTTTACATTAATGGAAACTATAAATATTAAACTAATGAGTGGGCACTGTCCTCTCTATTTTTCCATTGCCATCTACATCCACGAGTTTATATGTCAATCAGGCACTTTTTTTATCATCCCCATTTTCCAATGGGTGAAACTGAGATTCAGAAGGTTTAAGTGATTGGCCTAAGGATTACACAGATAGAGAGTGATAGAATTAAGAAGACAACATGAAAAAACTCCATGGCTGAGTTCTTTTACTCAGCATCAAAATGAAAATTGTGCCACCTGTAATCAAAAGTGACAGGTCTGCTGGGAATGGAGTGACCTGAATTGGTAGGAGAAGTAAGCAGGAAAGAGCTTCACAGAGAAGGTTGCTTTTGAACAATGTGGTAATAGAATGAAAGGAATGGATTAACACAAAGGAGGGAAGTGGGCATTTCAGGCGTAGTGACAAAAGTAGAAATGAGCTTATTGTAGTATCCAGATGGAAAGTAGTGTTCATTATGATATCCTCATGGCCCAGCCCAGTGCTGGCACAGAGTAGGTGCTCAGTGTATGTTAACTGGGGAAGGGAAAAGAGGGAGGAAATTTTGGAGCAGGAAAATTGCATCTAACTGAATGACAAAGCACAGTAATTGCCAGCTCAATCGTAGAAACACACCAGGTTGTCATTGCATCTTTGTTGCATTGAAGAGTTCTCACTCCCATGCAAAAAAGGAAGCATGTGTTCCACTGCAACAGGGGACAGAGTCATCTAAGGTCATTATCATTGCTGTACTCATCTTTGTAGTATGATTATCAGTAGTAAACGTTGCCTGATTTTGTCAGGTAAGACTCCCAGTGAGCAAGCCAAAGAGAAATCTACTTTGTTTACATTTGACCCACTCTCCCCAGCTCATTTTCTTGAAGATCCTGATGGCTTTGAGCATAACACTGTTAACTTTGGTGTGAGAGGAAAAGTATGGCATAGAAAGCAAAAGCTTTGGGTTCTGGTTCTAGCTGCGCCACTGAGACTGTGTGGTCTTGAGTGAGTCACGTGGTTTTGAGTGAGTCACGTGGTTGCCATGTCACGTAGCCTTAGCTTCCCAGTTGTCAGATAGGGACCACAGGACCTCCTTACTTTATGGAATATGAGGCTCAGATGAGAGAAGAGATTTGAAGTACTTCAAAGTATGAAATGACACATGATGTTGGCAGCAAGGATGCATCCTTGTCTCAGAAAAATAATCAAAAAGCCTGTCCTCCAAGTCTTGCCTCTTGCAAGCATCATTACAGAATGAAGAAAACTAGGATCTCATCTTGGTGCCTGAAAAGGAAACCAAAGCCAAGGAGAGGAGGTGGGTCCTCAGCACACCCAGTAAATTTATGATGCCACAGAAAACACCCACGGTCTTCCAAAAGCCCATCGATGAAGTGCTGCCTGGGAGCCCCCCACTGAGATCTCTGGTCCGGCTCTCACACAGACCTGGGCTGACTTACCTTGATTCTTTCTTTTGTTTGTTTGTTTCTTAGGAAATAATCAAGACTGGGATAACTCAGCCCTTTCTCCTTCTACTTCAGTCAAACTGCAGTCTGAGGTGTATTTGAGCAGAAGAGTCCATCGAGTGACCAGAACCAGAGTAAATAAACTCCACCTGTGCTTGTTCTTTGCTTTTTCGTCCTGTTCATGCCAGCCTCCCAATGAAATGCAGCCCATAAATTGCTTATTTGTACCAGTTTTCCCATTAATAATCAGTAATTTTAGTTTACTAGTTTAGGCACTACCTTAGTGGCTCTGCATCTCTCAGGAACACTCTGGCCAGAAATCTAAAAGCATGTACTGCAGTCTGTGAAATTCTTACTCGGTTGTTATCTTGGAGCTCTTGGAAGCAGCATGCTCAGATGGCTGATAGCGTCAGAATGGGAAATACCTGCTCCAGAGGGGACCAGCCAAACAATCTCGGTTGGTTTTATTGCTGCAATATCCACGAATCAGGTGCTTGGAAAAAACATGCAGACAGGATCAGACTGAGGAAGCTGTGATGCCATCTGGGGTCAGGAAGAGATTTTTGTCCAAATGCCAACTACGGGGGCTGAGGCAGTGTGGTGCTCTGCTGGCATGAATCTGGAAAAACCCAAGAGGTACTGGGGAAAGCAAAGAGAAGAGCTGAATGGAATGTCATTGGGGAGAACTGGGGACTTGGGTGACAATGAAGAAGACACTGAGGCTCGAACCTTCTGCATTGGACATTTTGGAAAAATGTTTTATTTGGAAATTTTCAAACATACACAGAGTGACTGATAGTATAATGAATCCCCATGTACTCATCACTCGGACTCAACAATTATCAACTCAAACCAATATGGTTTCATCCATACCGCTATACCTTCCTGTCCTCTAACACTCAACCTCATGGGTTTTAGTGAAACAAATCCTAGACATCGTATCATTGCATACCTAAATACTTCAAAAAGTATCTTCAAAAAGAGGAGACTCTTTTTAAAAATGCAACTATAGAATAATTATTATACCTAAAATCACAATCATTCTATTACACCAATAAATATCTAGTATTCAAATTTTTCCCAGTTGCCCCCTAACAGCTTTTAATATTTTGATCAGTTTGAGATAGAATTAAAAACAATTTTAAAAAGAAGTTAGGAGATAAAGAAGAAAAAGAGGGGAAAATGAATCAACATACATTTGCTGAATGTCAATGATACGCCACACCCTGTGTTGAGTTCTAGAGCACTGTGACCTCATTTTAGGACATGAAAAATCAAAGGGCAGAAAAGTTAAGTCATTTGTCCAGAGCCAGTCTACCAGTAAGTTTAAAGATATATTTACAACTCAGATCTGCATAGTCCAAAGCCTGTCTCTTTGTTTTATACCACATTGCATCTTAAATAACCAACTTATATACCAGGGACTCTTGAAAAAAAGGAAAAGAAAAGGAGTAGAGAGGAGTAAAATCTCCTGTCAGATTGGATAAAAGAGAGTTGGGAGGTAGGGACAATTGTATAGTAGATGTTACCAATCTTAAAGAAGGCCTCAAGGGGTAGATGTAGATTTTACAGGTTGTGCAAAATCTCTCAGGCCTAGAGATTTTCCAAGTCTATTTATAAATTGAAACTGTAACATGTTGGTAGTAAAGCCTTCTGGTCTCCAGAGAAAAGATGTTCTAGATGTCCAAAAACACTTATGCCCTTTTGCAGAGAGAACCCATTGATCAAAGCCAAAACCCTTCCCACCAACAATAGCAGACCCAAGAAGTGATGGATGAAGAAGAAGTTGCCAAAAGAAAAGGAAATCCCAGCAAAAATATGCAAAAGAGACACTATGTTATTACAATAAGGTAAACTCAAAGACCCAAAGAGCTCAGATAATCTCAGAATGTAGGCTGATTTTGGCTATTTGTTTAAATAGACACTTATTTTAAGACTCTTTAAAATGCCATTTTTGAGCAGCAGCCTTAGTGACAAAGCTCAATGAAATTTGAGCTTAAGACAATGTCAGGGGTTTCCTCCATTACCCATAGCTATTAAAAACAATCTCATAGCCTCTTAGGAAGATTTCCTTTTGATCCAAATTGAGGTTCAACCATTGATTTCCAAAGAGTTAGATTACTAGAATCATTAGGTTGTAATGAAATTGCAGGGGCATCCTGCCCATTCCCAATCTTCCTGTAGGAGAAGACTGATAGTAATATTTTATATATATGTGTGTGTGTATGTATGTATATATACACACACACACACACATATATATGCACATATATAATATATGTATATGATATATATACACACATATATATTATACATATATCATTTATACACACACACACACACACACACACACACAGAAGGAATTACAGAATCAAAGAAAAGCTTAACTACCATCTGTGAAGGAGATTCCACCAAATGTTTGTGTAAGAATATTCATTTCCAGGAAATTCTTCCATCTATCTTGCCTGCATTCCATTGTTGTAATTTAAGTCAGTATTCTAGATTTGCAATCACATTTAATAAACTTTACATAAGCACTTTACCAACATTTAGTCAGAGTACTGGGATAGAATCATGATATGATAGAGTCGAAATCTATATCATATGATATATGATACACATCACTTTCAAGCAAGAAATAATGGTGTAAGTCCACTGATAACTGGTTTTCTATCAGATTTTAAAGTGGTGATGAATATATCTATTTGTATCTATTTTTTCTGTTATTCTTTCCTCCCTTTGTTGCTCCCTCTCTGTTCTTTCAATGACACCTATTAACCACACATCTGAGAAGGCTACATGCAAAATCAGAGACTTTTTCATTTATCTCTTATTTATTTGTTTTCCTTCCTCCTCTGGGAGAGATCTTCTCTACAGAATTGATTTTCATGAGCAGTAACCTTTCTGAAAGGACATTTAAAAATTCATTTACACTGTTCTTTGGGCAATAGAGAAGAGATGGTGTTTAGTTCCAGTTCCTATTGCACGTTAAGTTATTTGAACTAACCCTTCCATTAAACAGAATAAAAAATTGGCTACAATAAAAAAGTGTCATTAAAAACAAAAATTATTGACAAGATAAATAATCACCACCAGGAAACCTCTAAGGGAAAGTGAGAAACAGAGATAAGCTGAGCTCCAAAGCTGCTTTGACATATTCTTGATCCTGGGCTTCAAGTTTGGCAGCCATAAGGGGTGAAGGGGAAGGAGTCAAGAACTTAGTCTCACTCCAGGTGGGAGGTCTGTCTACCAAGGAACCCTTCCTTCTATTTAACTAAGACCCAATCTAATAGGATATGACATCAGAGTAAGAAGAGCTAGAAGTAAGCCGAGCCACAAGTCCAACCCCAGGGAAAGTGGCATAGATGCCAAAGTGGGAAGAGGAACAGAGGTGAGGGAAACAAACGATACCTGGGAGATTGTGGATACAAGACGAACTTGCCAGGTATTTGAGGTGACATTGATGCTGTCTAGGTGGTCTAGATGAACCTGAAACAGTGAGTTTGGTTGAAGTGGATCTTAGATGGTAGTGCTCCCAGATCCTTGAAAAACAAACAAAAATACTTTCTGGGTGAAGTTACACTTTATCCTAGGCCTCAAAGGTTCCCCCCACTCCCAACTGCCTTTTGTAAGGCTAGTGAACAGTGCACAGTAAAACACAATTAGACACAAAAAAGGTACAAAGTAATATGAATGAGAATCAACAGAAAAATTACTGACAATAGGAACTGACCCACAAAGATTTTAGACATTAGAATTATTTGACACAGATTATAAAAGAACTATGCCTTATTTTGGCTAAAAAATATAAAAGCATGAAATTGCCTGTAAGTGGCTAAAGTTATTTAAAAAGTAAGTTAGCAGATTGGAAGGAACTAATAAAACTCCTAGAATCAAAAACCGTAATCATTAGAAATAAAACTAAATAGGGGGGATTTACAAAGAGAGGTAGGATGTGGGATTTACTCAGATAAAGGGGGAAACTGTAAGACACTAATTACTAAGTACTAAATTACTAAGATAAAGGGAGAAAATGGATTAAAATAAATTTAAATTGTACCAGAGAAAGACAAAAAGGTGGAAAACATGGAAAAGAGATTTAAAGAATAGAGTTCCAGAAGGAGCAAGGTATGAAAGGGTAATAGTATCTGAAGAGAAAAAGGCCAATGAAGGACATTAGTTCCCATAATGAAAATACCTAATAACTTACACAAAGTGAATGAACAAATATAAATCCACACCTGGGCTCACCAGAGGGAAATTTCAGAGAGTTAAAGACAAAGAAAAAATTATAAATATCAAAAGAAAAAAAAGACATATTACCGTTATTATTTTTTTTAGATTTTATTTTTTGTTTCAAATTTTTATTTAAATTCTAATTAGTTAACCTACAGTATAATATTGGTTTCAGGAGTAGAGTTTAGTGATTCACCACTTACAATGGGCTAAATGGGTGATGGGTATTAAGTAGGGCACTTATTCTGATGAAGACATATTACCTTAAAAGGAACAACAATAAGACCAACATTGGACTTCTCAGCAAACACAATAAGAGCCAAAAATAAATAAATAAATAAATAAATGGAAAACCAAAAGAAAATAACTGGTAACCTAGAATACATTCAGTAACAGGAGTAAAGACATTTTCTAACAGAAACTTTAAGTTCAATGACAGAGGACCTGTACTAACAAAGGTACTTCAATAAGAAGAAAAATGACTTTAATGGAAAGTACAAGATGCCAAAAGGAATGAAGAACAGAAATTAATGGAAAAGAAAGGATACATACATAGAGTGGATTAACAAATGTAAAATTGGTTCTTTGGAAGGTCTAACAAAATTGACAAATCTGATGAGCAATTGGTCAAAGAGAAAGAAGGGGATAATAATATTTGGAATAAAATGGGTATAATTCGAATTCACCATAATTAAAAACATAAACATAAGAAGTAGATACCATTCACAAATTCAGTCCAACAAATTTGAAAATCTAGATTTCTTAGTGTATATATAAATATTCTATAAACCAATTCAAGAAGAATAAGCACCATGAGTAATCCTATTACCTTATAGTAGTTATCAAATTAGTAGTTAAAATGTTTCCCTGAAGAAAATACCAGGTTTAGCTGATTTTGCCAATGAAACATCAAAATTTAATAAAATTTTCTTCGATCTCAAAACTATTCATAATACACCCACACAAAATAATAAAGACTCCTTAACTCATCATATGAGGCTGGCATAACCTTGATATCTAAGCCTACCAAGGACATGTATGGGAAAGGAAAACTATAAGCCAATCTTATTTGATTTATAAATATAGATTAAAAATTCTAACTAATATAATAACACAACAAAACTAACAAATGTGGGTTTATCTAAAGAATACCAGGGTTCTTTTTTTTTTTTTTTAAAGATTTTATTTATTTATTTGAAACAGAGAGAGAGATCACAAGTAGGCAGAGAAGCAGGCAGAGAGAAAGGAGGAAGTAAGGCTCCCTGCTGAGCAGAAAGCCTGATGCGGGGCTCCATCCCAGGACCCTGGGATCATGACCTGAGCCGAAGGCAGAGGCTTTAACCTGCTGAGCCACCCAGGCACCCCAAGAATGCTAGGGTTCTTTAACAATAAAAATTAGATTCACCAAATTAATGGATTAAAAGAGGAAAATATTGTAATTATCTCAAAAGATCCAAAAATTGATAGGTAAAATCCAACATCCACTCATTATAGAAATATTAAAAAACTAAATTAGAAAACTAATTTAGGAGTTTCTTTAACCTGATAAGGAATAATATACATATAAAGAGTAATGCATATATGTAACAAAGTATAATCTTCATGTTTTTATATATTTATATATATGCACACCCAGATTATACATATAATCATACATATATCAAAATGTATACTCTAAAAGATTATACAATTGTATATATGTACTCTAAAACAAAAATTACATATATATATGTATGATATTGTGCTTTATGGACTAATGTTAAAATCAATTCCAATCACCACTTCTAGTCAATATACTGGAAACCTAGATAGCATGATAAAGCAAGAAAAAGAAATAATGATATAAGGATGACACAGAAAGAATTAAAACTGTTCTTATTTGCAAATGCTATATTTCCAACCTGGAAAACTCAAATGAGAATTTAGCAAATTTGCTGAGTACAGATCAACATAAAAAATCAATTGCTTTTCTCTACTCCAGCAATATTTAGAAATTGTTTGTTTAAAAATTATATCATTAGGAATAGCATAAAAAGCTAAGTGGTTACAAATGAATCCAATAATGTTATTGAGGACTTTTATGATGAAAATTATACAATTTTAATTGAAAGATGTTAATGAAAACCTAAATAAGTAGAGATGTTTACTTGTGTATGGATGAATAATCAAAATGTCCATTTCCCCAAAATTGATCTTTAGATTCAAACAAACCTCTTTAGATGCAAACAAAAGTTCTGTGAGTGTTTTTTTCTTGTTTTGTTTAGCTTTGTTATGTTTTGATGGCATTTGACATAATGTGTATGAAGAAGAAAAAGTCCAGAAAATCTGAGACACTACTGAAAAAGAAAAGAGGTTAAGAATGGATATGAATCCATTAAATAATATTGTAGAATTGGACAAAGTATAGAAAAAATAAACCATAAAGCAGTCCTACAGAAGAGGAGCCCAGAAACAAATTCATATGTATATTTACATTTGATGCATAACAGAGTTATAAAGTAGCACAGTGGGAGAAAATAAGGTCTTTTCAATAAGGATTGGTTGGACAATGTAATATCCATATGCATAAAAATGAGATTGAATCTCTACTTCACATCATAAACAAAATTCATTACAGATAAAGCAAAGATTCAGATGTGAAAATTAAAATTATAAAACTTTTTGAAGGTAATTTAAGATACTTTAAGATATGTTTTCTTTTTGGATCTTGGATAGGAAAGTTTTTCTAAACAATTCAGAACTACAAGTTTGTAGTAAGAAAAATATTCATTTTTAAAAAATGAATAAGTTTTCATTTTTAAAATTCTTTTAAAAAATTCTTTTTAAAATTAAGAATTTCTATCTATAAAATGTAGTGTAAGAAAAGTGAAATTAAGCTACAAGCTGAGAGAAGAAATTTATAGCAATAGAACTAGATTAATATCCAGCATAAAGAAAGAATTCCAAATCAATATAAATGGTATAATTTCCCTTTCTGTATTTTCATTGTCAGTGTATAAGAAAGCCACTGATTTCTGTACATTGACTTTGTATCCTGCCATGTTACTGAATTGCTGTATGAGTTCTAGTAGT
>NW_019154153.1:5937433-5945844 GCF_002288905.1 Enhydra lutris kenyoni
ATGCTGAGTGAAATAAGTCAAGCAGAGAGAGTCAATTATCATATGGTTTCACTTATTTGTGGAGCATAACAAGTAGCATGGAGGACATGGGGAGTTAGGAGAAGGGAGTTCGGGGAAATGGAAGGGGAGTTGAACAATGAGAGACTATGGACTCTGAAAAACAATCTGAAGGGTTTGAAGAGGTGGGGGGTGGGAGGTTGGGGGAACCAGGTGGTGGGTATTAGAGGGGGCACGGACTGCATGGAGCACTGGGTGTGGTAAAAAACAATGAATACTGTTATGCTGAAAATAAATTAAAAAAATGATTAAAAAATATAAATGGTATAGCTGAAACTAAAAAGGGGCAAAGACTTGCAGTTATTCACTAAAAGAATGGTCATTATGGAAAGATTTTCAACTTTATTAATAATTAAAGAAATAAAAATTAAAATACGATGATATATCTCACCTCACATCCAATAAAATAACTACTCTAAAAACAAAACAAAAGAAAACCAAAACAGAAAATAACAAATGTTAGTAAGAATGTGGAAAAATTAGAACTTTTGTGCATTGGTTGTGGGAATATAAAATGGTACAGCCAAATTGTATGTGGTTCATTTAAAAATTAAAAATTGAGTTATCATATAATCCAGCAACTCAACTTCTGGATATATCTCCAAAAGAATTGAAAGCGGGGTCCCAAGGAGATATTTGTATAACTATGTTTATAACAGCATTATTCACAATGGCCCAAAAGTGGAAGCAATCCAAGTGTCCATCAAATGAATATATAAGCAAGATGTTGTATATAAAAAAGGAAATTCTGACACACCCTACAACATGAATGAAGGACATTATGCTAAGTAAAATAAGCCAGTGACAAAAAGACAAATGGTGTATGATTCCATTTCTATGAAGCACCTAGTATAGTCAATTCATACAGAGAGTACAGTGATTGCCAGGGGCTAGAAGGAGGCAAGAATCAGGAGTTATTGCTTAATAGGTACAGAGCTTCAGTTTTGCAAGATAAAATGAGTTCTGGAAAGTTGAAAATAGAGCTATCCTACAACCCAGCAATTGCACTACTGGGTATTTACCCTAAAGATACAAATGCAGTGATCTGAAGGGACACCTGCACCTGAATGTTTATAGCAGCAATGTCCACAATAGCCAAACTATGGAAAGAACCTAGATGTCCATCAACAGATGAATAGATAAAGAAGATGTGGTATATATACAATGGAATACTATGCAGCCATCAAAAGAAAGGAAATCTTGTCATTTGCAATGACACGGATGGAACTAGAGGGTATTATGCTGAGCAAAATAAGTCATTCAGAGAAAGAGAATTATCCTATGAACTCCCTGATATGAGGAATTTGAGAGGCAGAGTGAGGGATCTGGGGGGTAGGAAAGGAAATAATGAAACAAGATGGGATTGGGAGGGAGACAAACCATAAGAGACTCTTAATCTCACAAAATTTACTGAGGGTTGCTGGGGGGAGAGGAGGTATGGAGAGGGTGGTTGAGTTACAGACACTGGAGAGGGTATGATATGGTAATACCTCTTTGAGAGATTTTATTTCCTTCGGATATATACCAGAAGTGGAATTTATGGATCATTTGGTAGTAGTATTTTTAATATTTTGAGGAAACTCCATGCTGTTTTCTATAATGGCTGCACCAATTTACATTCCCACCAACAGTGCACCAGGGATCCCTTTCACCCGTATCTTTGCCAGCACTTGTAATCTCTGTGTGTGTGTGTGTGTGTGTGTGTGTGTGTGTGTGTGAATAGCCATTCTAACAGGTGTGAGATGTTATCTCACTGTGATTTGGATTTGCTTTCCTCTGACAATTAGTGATATTGAGCAACTTTTATGTATTTGTTCACCATTTGTATGTTTTCTTCAGAAAAATATCTATTCATATGCCCATTTAAAAATTGGATTATTTGTTTTTTTTGCTATTGATTTACATGAGTTCCTTATATATTTTGGATATTAACCCCTTATCAGATATATGGTCTACAGACCTCTTCTCCCACACCATAGGCCACCTTTTCATTTTGTTAATTGTTTCTTTTGCTGTACAAAAGCTTTTTAGTTTGACATAGTCCTGCTTGTTTACTTTTGCTATTGTTGTTTGTGCTTTTGGTGCCGTGATCAAGAAATCATTGCCAAGATCAATGTCAAGGGGCTTTCCCCCTAAGTTTTCTCCTAGGAGTTTTACAGTTTCAGGTTTTATATTTAAGTCTTCAATCCATTTTGAATTTTTGTGAGCGTGTAAGGTAAGTTTCATTTCATCCTTTTCCATGTGGTTACCCAGTTTCCCCAGCACCATTAACTGTAGAAACTATCTTTTCCCCATTGAGTATTCTTTGCTTCCTTATCCAACATTAGTTGGCTGCATATGTGTGGCCTTTTTTCTGGGCTCTTGCTTCTGTTCCATTGGTCTCTGTGTCTGTTTTTATATCAGTACAAAACTGTTTTAATTACTCTAACTCTGTAGTAGAGTTTGAAATCGGGAAGTGATTTCAAGCCTCCAGGTTTGTTTTTTCTCAAGATTGTTTTGGCAGTTTGGGGTCTTTTGTAGTTCCACAGGAATTTTAGATTTTTTTTTCTGTAAAATGTCACTGGAATTTTGATATGGATAAAGAAGATGTGGTATATATGTACAACAGAATATCATCCAGCCATAAAAAAGAATTAAATCTTGCCATTTGCAATGACATGTACAGAGCTAGAGAGTATAATGCTAAGTGAAATAAGTCAGTCAGAGAAAGATAAATACTATATGATTTTGCTTATATGTGTGATTTAATACACGAAACAAATGAGCAAAAGAAAATAGAGAGAGAGAGACAAACCAAGAAACAAACTCTTAACTCTGGAGAACAAACTGATGGTTACTAGAGGGGAGGTTGGAGGGTGAAATAGGTGAATGGGGATTAAGGAGGGCACTGGTCATGATGAGTACTGGGAGATGTACGGAAATATTGAATTACTATATTATGTACCTGAAACTAATAAAACTGTATTTTAACTCTGCTGGAATTAAACTTAAAGAAATTAGTTACAAAAAAAGAAGTATAACCGATTTTTGTATGTTGATTTTGTAAACTGCAAATTTACTGAATTTGTTTATTAGTTCTAACAATTTTTTGGTACAGTCTCAGGGTTTTTAATATATAAGATCATGACATCTGCAAACAGAGATATTTTTACTTCTTCCTTTCTGATTTGGATGCCTTTTATTTTTCTTGCCTGATTGCTCTAGCTAAGACTCCTAGTGCTATGTTGAATAGGAGTAGTGAGAGCAGATATAGAGTAGACCATCTTAACTTTCTGCTCATTATTCCTGGTCTCAAAACAATTCTGGCATCTGAGTCTGAGAGCATCATGGGTCAAAGTCTGAATAAGGGCTGGGACAACTCTAAGTGGTTATGGTATTGGTCAGTAAAGGTAACTTTAGAAATGGGGTCATAATCCTATGGGTCATTGCTCCGAGGTGAGGAAGTGGTAACTGGACACTTCTCAGAGTGTAAAGGCAGATGGAAGCATAACAGCTCAGAAAGAATAAACAGATATGACTCAATTAGTTAGTTACTGAAATAGATGAGTTGCATAATTTATGAGGCTGCCAAGAGAAAAGATTTTTCCTAGGAACAACAGGTAAGGCTGCTCCCTAGAGTGCTGAGAAGATGCTAAGATTTTGGAGAAATGCAGATTTACATGAACACCGCACTATGCTCAGTTATTTGCAAAATTACTTGCCCAATGCATAAGCTTCTTTGCAGTGGCTTTGAAGATGAAATTCATTTGTCCAAGAAATGGTATTTAATTCTGTTGTGCTGCAGTCCATAAAATATTTACATTGTTATTCCACATATACACATTACTTACATCCAGCTGCATTTCCCTCTGATGCACTTAAAATAAGAGATTTGGACTCCTGACAGTGTCATCCAAGCCAACTGTTAGAGGAAAGAATCACAGAATCATCACAGCTTACAATGCCCTCAGGATGTCAAGCAGCCTATCGTTTGTCTTTGGGCAAGACAGAATCCAAATTAGCCCAAATGAAGAGGCATGTCTTCTAAAGCTGAAAAATCCAGGAAGACAGAATAAATGTTCAATCTTTCTTTTTTAAATTTTAATTTCAACATAGTTAACACACAATATTATATTAGTTACAGGTGTACAATATAGTGATTCAACAATCCTGTACATTACTCAGTGCTCATTATAAAAAGTGTACTTTTAATCTCCTTCACCTGTTTCACCCATCCCCCCCACTTACCTCCCCTCTGGTAACAATCAGTTTGTTCTCTAGAGCTGAGTCTGTTTTTTGGTTTTTTCTTCTTCTCTCCCCTCCCATCTCTTGCTCATTTGCTTTGTTTCTTAAATTCCACATATGAGTGAAATCATATGATATTTGTCTTTCTCTGGCTGACTTATTTCACTTAATATTATATGCACTAGATCCATCTATGTTGTTGCAAATTACAAGCTTTCATCCTTTTTTATGGCTGAATAATATCCCCCTGTATATAGGCCACATCTTTATCCATTCATCTACTGTTGGACCCTTGGGCTGTTTCCACAAATTGGCTATTATAAATAATGCTGCAATAAACATAGGGCTACACATATTCCTTTGAATTATTGTCTTCATATTCTTTGGATAAATACTCCATAGAGCAATTACTGGATCATATGTTAATTCTATTTTTAGTTTTTGTAGGAAACTCCATCCTGTTTTCCACAAACTGGTAGCTGCACACTTGGCATTCCTACCAACTGTGTGGAACCATTCCTTTGTCTCCAATTCCTGGCCAACACTTGCTTCTTGAGTTTTTGATTTTAGCCATTCTGACAGATGTGAGGTGACCTCTCACTGTGGTTTTGATTTGCATTTCCCCGATGCCGAGTGATGTTGAGCATCTTTTCATGTGTCTGTTGGCCCTTTGTATGTCTTCTTTGAAGAAATATTTGTTCATATGACCAATCTTCATATGACCAATTATTCAGAAAGTTCTGAATAAACCATTCTCCTCTGTAATTAGTGTGTTTCTTAGATGTGGTATTTAAAGAGAAAATCCCAAAGCTAATGACAATAGACCTAAGCTCAAAATGTATGAAGGTGAATTAGCAGCAATTCAAAACAGTGTGGTGCAAGGGGAAAATAATTAAGCTGGAAGTTTGAGCCTGTGTTTGCTGCTTTGGTCCACCACTGTCCATGTGAACATGGAAAAGTCAAGACCACATGAATTCTTCCTACTCGGTGTTCTTATTATATTAAGATAATAAATACCTACCTTCCTTACCTCCAAGGATTTGTCTGAGGATTAAAAAATATGTATAAGACAGAATTTTGAAAAGTATTTAGTACAAAGATAAAGATTTAAAACAGTTCATTACCATGTATTGGATAGTAACTGCTGTCAAGGACCCACCTTCTTTTACCATATCACTGAAAACTGCAACTGGCTCTTATTTTCCTTCTGAGCCTAAAAACAATTGATAGAGTATTGGTGACATTTGGTTGTTCAAAGGTGAATTATTGAGTGGGTAGGATTTTTTTTCCTTTTCTTTCTTTTTCTTTCTTACTTTCTTTCTTTCTTTTTTCTTTTTTCTTTTTTCTTTTTTTTTTTTTTTGAGTGGGTAGGATTTTCACAGTCCTCTCCTTGGTCTTTAATTTTTTCATTACCCTTTTGCTTATTTTGTGATTCCACTGCTCATTAGCATCTCCACTTGAGTGTGCTTCTGCCAGCGTGACCTGTCCACTGTCTCCTGAAACAGGACATTCCCATATCTTCCTCTTTGCTCTTGCCTTCCTTCTGTTGTGAATTGTACCCTACTCTTCTGCTTTGAGGATCCTTTGAAGACCATGGCTCCTGCAAACCTACTCAGCTGGTTGTCTTGATCAACTCCTGTCTTTCCCCATCCTAAACACCTGATAGAATATGTTAGATTTCACCACTCACTTGATTGCCTTCGGAGGTTGTCATTTTACATTCATATAAGTCTTGTCTCCAACAAAGAAGATTATACATTCATTGAGGATAAGCACAATGCATTTTTTCTTGCCTTTTCCATGGTAAAAAGACACATACCTAGTAAGTATTCAGTACTGCAAAGAGTTAATTGATATGAGAAATAAAAGGAAGAAAAGTGCAAATCATTCAGAATTTTTTCCTTATGAGAAGGAGCAAAACTGGTTTGGAAATTCTGTTTTCAATCTTTCTATCATATCCTTATCCATATGCTGGATAATTGAACATAGTACTCATCTGTGCCTTAATGCAGCATGTGGGTAAAATGTATGTCACTTAATCAATGAGAGAGTTGAGAGTAGCATGTTAGAAGTTTCCATTGCATGAAGTCAGAGCAACAGTATTTTGCTTGTATATCACTGGAATTTTAAAAAATTGTATAGTATTCATTAAAACACTGCATTCACATTGGAAAACATTACAGTTACTACAATGCAGGCTAGGTCCTTGCTGCCTATCACTACCAGCAACAGTTACGTATCAATAGGAGAGGTGTTCAGAAACCCAATACTCTGATATAGGTTTAAAAACATGTCTTATAATACTGACATGACACCTCATTTATGACTGATTTGTTATGTATAACAGGGTAATAGGCCATTGTGCTAGGGTGGCTGAAAAAGATACAGAAACAATGAATTAGGGTGCTTAAGGGGCTAAGTTTAAGAGACTGTGTTTTTGCTAATGTTCTCAACACAAGGACACATACCTGAATTGTGAATGAAAGATAATCACATGCATGTAGGTGTATATGTATGCACATAATGGCTCTATTTACTTATATTTTACTTCCATGACAGGAAAAATTTAGGTAGTTTGAAATGTGTGTGCACTCCAGAAGTATAAAATAAATTGTGTAGGGAAATGAAGGCAGAACACACACACATGTGCGCGCACGCACACACACACACACACCCCAACAGTCCTATTTGGTTGCTGAAGGAAGGCTGCAAATGTAGCTCTAAGTTTTGCCTCAAGACAATAAGGCAAGTTAATCAACTGTAAGAATCACAATGTGGTGTGTAAGAGACTCCTAAGTCTGATACTGAAAATAAGATTTTTGGGGACCCTTATAAAAGAAGACCATATAGTATGGTGAATGAGACCCTTCACAAGGTTCTGACAATAGCTACCACACTAAGTTTATAGGATTTTTTTCTGATAATGTTCCTCATTGTAAGCTAAAGGAATAAAAGCAATTATATGAGGGATACGAACCACACTGCCCTTTAGAGACCTCCCTGAAGGCCTAAACTGACCCAAGTATAGAAGCTCTAAAGTGATATTGACCAAATGGAACTTTCTGCAATGGTAGAAATGTTCTGTATCTGCATTGTCCAGTATGGCGATCACCAGCCACAGGTGGCTATTTAGCAATGAACGTGTGGCCAGTGGACTGAAGAACTGAATCTTAACTAGTATTTTAATTCATTTAAATATAGAAGCCACATGTGGTTAGTGGCTATCGTGTTGGGAGAGTGAGGCTCTAAAAAAAAGGTCTGTATTTTATGTCTTTCCAACTATGTTTCACGAATATTAAGTTTTGTGGCTGCAATTTGGTAAGTTACAGGATTAAAGGGATGTTTAGAGCAGGGAAAATTTTACCTCTGAAAGTATTTTTGGGTCTGCTGCAACACAGAGAAAAGGCAACAGAGGCCTTAAAGCTCTCTGCCATCAGGCAGATGCAGTCTTATCACAGAATGTTTTGAGAAATAAACATTCCCAGTATACGTATTTTTGGTTAGAAATTATAATTTTTGTTCTGATGCTCTAAGCTATTTGTACCTTCTAGACAAACACATCATTTTAACAACTTTTTTTTGGTACCAGCAATACTGCCAACCTCCTTTTCTATTTAACATCCAAGATGCTGAAGCTTTTTTGAAGAAAACTCACAGAAACAAACAAATTAGCATTTCTTCAAATTCCTGGTTTCTGACCTCAATGGGGCCTCAATGCTTTCTTGTGACTCAACTATAGGTGCACTTTTCATTCCTTCATCCTTCCCCATCTCATCTCTGGGGAGAGAAGACCTTTTCCAAAACAGCACATTTGGTTCAGTATGGGAGGTGATCAACATTAGTAAGACAGAAGTTGGCTTTTCTTGAGGTGACCTTTCTGAAGAAAGGTCTCACCATTGTCCTGTTGGGATACACATAAACATAGGTTCAGACACAAAAAACATAGGTTCAGACACAAAAGACAAAATAGAAGAAATGCAAGATGGGCCTGAAAGGTTGGCTTTTCTTGAGATGACCTTTCTGAAGAAAGGTCTCACCATTGTCCTGTTGGGATACACATAAACATAGGTTCAGACACAAAAAACATAGGTTCAGACACAAAAGACAAAATAGAAGAAATGCAAGATGGG